>NW_004955619.1:67336-84227 GCF_000276665.1 Chinchilla lanigera
CTGCAATATGGACCAAAGTGTTGCTAGAATCTTGGGTATTACAAGATACTATCATCACTGAGATTGATGTCATGTGACATTCGTTACATACCTGCCATCAAGTGACTGGAATCCCAGAGTAAAAAAATATCATCCACAGTGAAAAACGTTGTTCCTTTCATAAAATAAGCCTTGCCATGATACGGGTATCTGCGGATACAGGGACCATGGACATGTGAGATTCAGTGAATTCACTGCCACAGCGACTTATTATGAGGGAGACTTGTCTTTCACACCTGCCAAGGCTAAGGATAGACACAGCACTAAAGCCTAGTAAGTAAAAACAACACAGCAGGATGACCAGCATCAGGGCCTGAAGACTCACGTAGCCAGCTCACACCTTTGTACATCCGCTAATTTCTGAGGGAACGCCTCGTCTTCCTCCATGAAGGCGGCCCTTATAATAGGCCACGTGGCCTTTCACTGTGCAGGAGCGCAGTGACTTCAGGTTAGATGTCAGGGCCTCTTGTGCGGTGGCAAAAGTACTTGAACAGCCGGAAGGTTAAAAAATAATGAGATTGGAATCAGAGAAGTTTAGAGTGGACACATGTAGAAGTATCTAACCCAGGGGAAAGGAAGTATAAAAATGTTTTACATCTTATTAACACATTCCTATGGAAGAGGTACTACATGTCCCAAAGAAAAGGACGTTACCTGTCAGTGTTCAATATTCTCTGTCATCAGCCTTGGCTGTAACAACGCAGTGAGCATAGAATTAAAGTGCCTCGGGAGAGGACACAGGCTATGGGTGGACGCGATGTAACAGCACACACTCATACTTACGCTGGCGTTCAAATTCCCATATTTCCACTATTTCTCTTGTTCAGCCACAGGCTGGGTTCCCCACACGCGTTAGACATCAGCAATAGCACCTGTTTTCCATCTTGAGGGCCCTCCTTCATGGTCATTTCTCCTAAAAAACGTCTTAATCTGGCATCCCCAGAAGGACAAGCCTGCCACAAAAGCATGCGCCTAGTTCCCCACCTTGCCCTGTGTGGACCGTCTCAGAATGGGGAGGGAAGCAGATGCAAGGAAACAGGGCTGTGGGATGACACGAGGCACTCCTCGGGTGAGGGAGCCTGAAGGTCTGGTCTTCTGAAATAAGGACAACTGCACATCAGTAGGGCAAAGGGAGAAGCCCACAGGATGAAAGAGTGAACACACCTACAGACACGCCTGAGAAAGGAAGTGAAAATACCCTGTAAGTAGATGGAAAGTTAGTCAGCCGCAGTGATCAGGGAATTAAAAATTAAATCAGACAATAATTCTGTTAAACTGAAAAAGCACATTAACACTGTCTAACATCATGAGTTCTCTGAGTCAAAGCATCCCATAATTGATAGTGTATGCATAAATTTGTGCAAGCTATTTTGGAAGGCAACAGACATCATGTAGTAAAAATGGGTACGTTAATAGACTGACTAAAAATATAACTTCTGTGCTCTCTGTTTTGTTACAGCCAAGGCTGATGACAGAGAATATTACATACATCAAGAAATCTTACACACCCGGCTTCTGGGAAACATGGACAGGATATTCCTAAGATCAGTATTTATAAAAATTCCACTCAGAAGAGAGGAGCCTTCTCATGTTAGTGTATTATCCCAGGGTTGCTGTGGGGACAGAGGTCCTTATAAACCCACAAGGAAGCACACTAAGCGTGACTACTTCTGGGTCCATGCAAAGGCTGTCGTGTAAGTGTACCCAGCCCCGGAAGGCAGTGCTCTGCAGTTTCCCTGACACGTGACCACACTCAGGAAAATACTGGTGCTCAAGGGAGTTGCTCCTTCTTCCCCACTTTAACAAAAAGGAAAATTGGTGATTGACTGAAAGAAATTGGGGGAGGTCATGTACCTAGAAAGTAGGTCTTTAAATGAGGGTGTCAAATGAGTTAAATCGGTGTGTTTCCAGTTGTACCTCTCCGGATTCTGGTTCCCAGTGATAAGGACGCTAAACGAAGGAGGCCAAGGAGGGCGCTTTCCCTGAGGAGGTTTCCTTCCTGAGAGCACAGGAGGTGCTCGGTGATCCATGACCGAGATGCACTGAGACCACTGCACCGACCGCATGGCTTACCCGTGCACAAATCCCCTCCAAAGCCCTGGGAAAAGGGCATGAAAGAAGGTTGCACAGTCAGGATGTTCCCTCCTAATCCATTAAGAGAAGACAAAGGAGTTGTAAAACAATACAGTGAATGGTTCAACCAGTGTTCGAATTCCAAGTTTCAAAGCAAACAAGATTTTCAGTTTGGGTTTGGTTGGAGAAGTATCCTTGCTGTGCGAGCCTTGCTCCGCAGGCCCTGGCGCCCCTCCGACCCACTCACTGGGCTCTGTAGAGCCCGCCTGCCTGCGAATTCATGAAGAAAGTGCCTAGAGGAGAGCAGACGGCTCCTCTGCCTTAAGCTCCCTCCAAACCGAGGCCTGGAAGAAAACATGGTATCTTTAAAGGCCCCTCCGGCCCGACAGTGAGCGCTCAGGGTGGTTTTTCATCTAACTGAGGGGCTGCGGAGAAGCACAGAAGGAATTAGAAAGAGAAGATGGAAGAGGGTGACGTCTCAGCACTTTGACACCTGTCTCACACAGCAAGACATCAGTAATGGTACAGCTATCCGAGGTGAAAACCGTCCTGGAAATAAAACACTTCAGTCTCTCATGCCTCTTCTGTACTAATTAATACAAATAAAACTGACCAGTTAAAAGACTGCTAGTCGATCACTATTTAGTGTCATTAAATTCTTCCGTATTCAGCATGAACATGTAAAGAAATACTAGAAATCACAGCAGCTCGCTAACTCTCTAGGCTTGAGAGAGAGGTTGATACTCCGGCCCCTCTGGAGCTCTGCTGCTTTGTTGCTGGAACTATGTTGTCCTTCACATACGTATATCTAAATGCGCTCTAAGCACCTGAAGAAAGCGTGACCCCTACTGCAGAAGAGGTCGCCAGTAAAGTTGGGAAACCTTAGGTGAAGGACACGTCTGACTGCGGGGAAGCCGAGATATGCAGAGAGGTGGATGATGACCGATAGGGACAACGGCGCTGATCCATGCCAAACGTGCTTCTGTGTGAAGTACGGCCGGGAGAGGCCTTGTTTGGAAGAGTATTGTTCAGAGGCCCATTACGTCAGACCTCTGGGAATGTGGCTAAGAACTTTTAATGAGTTTGTTAAAATTGAGTGTCTATACAGCCTCATTAAATGGCTTCCCTGGTGAATTAGCAAGAGTTAAAACTGTGCTTCATCTCTTGAAATTAGTGGATAATTGAAGCCTTCATATATTAGAAGAATTAAGGGAAATTGTCAGGGGTCAATCAGAAGCCTTTATCCACAAACTGAAAGGGAAACAGGAACCTGTGGTTTCTGTGGGGAGAGCTGGTGGAGAAGGAGGCTCATAGCAGCGAAGTTACTTTTCTCTGAAATACGCCAAACTAATTGATTGCTTCCAGCTTCTGCTTGGTATCCAGTAATGACGAGTTCCACAGCAAGCGTTTAACATTGACGTGCACTCTCCTCCTGCCCTAATGTAATTGTGGCATGATGCCAAAATGGGGTAATTTATACTCACAGATGCAAAAGAAATTTGATTGATTTTGCAGTTTGACATCAAAACAAATTTTTTTTTTTTATTATTTTAAAGAGTAAAAGAAGGATAACATAATAATAGGGGGGGGCTTACCAAATTACAGACAAATTGGTAGGAGATTATCAATGGTTATTGTTTTACATATTGTTATCTACAAGATAGTTTCTCAGGAAAACAGACAAATAATATTGAGTTACAGACAAAAGAGGTATGAGATAATCAATAGTTGTACTATACTTAGGTATCTTCAAAGTGGCTTCTAAAGAATATAAATAGAACTATGCATGAGTGACCTATTGAATAATCATTCAATAATTCTCAATAGTTGTTGTAGGAAACATATAATAATAAATATGCATCTATTTATGAAATAGTATAGGAACAATACAAACATTACAGAGTTGTGGATAGATTTCTAGGAAAATAACAATGACTGCTGTAATACATGGTGGTATCTTCAAAGTGGTTTTTCGAGAAGACAGAGATACACAAGAAGGATCTAACAAGTAGTTACAGCCTAAGAGTTGTCAAAACTCAAGTGAGCCGTCTGGGGCGAAAGTCACTTTTTGTAGCGTTTTCTCTCCAGTCTCCCATCGCATTGGGACCCCACAACTAGTTAGTGTCCTCTCCCCAACTGCCAGCACAGGCAGAAGGAATCCTGCTGTAGACTTCTCTGGAGCTCCACCACAGCCTGTACTGTCAGGGGAAGAATGGCTTCCAGGGAGTCTCTGCAGGTACTGTGCAAGGTCCTCCTGGTTTACAGCTTCCGAGCACCTCTCATGACCCGAGTCCACAGGACCTCTGACTCCGTGGGCTTAGTCTGCATTCTCATGTTCTCTGAGTCCTTGTTTAGCAGTTGCTCCTCCGCTGACTCTGGACCTTTCTGTTTCTCAATGGCAGGAGCAAGAGTGGCCCATTGTATAGCATGTATTCCCAGGGGTTTTTCCACTTGACTGTTTCACACGTCCCAGGGTTGAGTATCTGCAGCCGGTGCATGGTGGGCCAATTGTGTCATTGTTTCTCTGTGTCTTGATAGTTCTCAGTTGAGTGGCGGCAGCCGGCCTAAGGGCTGGCGCACAACAGTGCTCGCTGCCACACGGCTCCACGTGCACCAGGGGCCCTCCCTCTGGGGGCCTACCAGGCAGAAAGCTAGCCAGCCAGAAGCAAAACAAATTTTTCACTTCAATGTATGTTGTCTGTCATTAATTGTACCGAATGTGTATGGCTCTATGGTTTATATAAAATGCGTGTATCACAAATGCTTGCTTAATGTTACCTCACAGAGTTTAATATTTAAACGTATGACGTATCGTGTATAGTATTGTGAACTTAAAACTTTCACAACAAATTTCAGTGTTGTGTGTGTAGAGTAAGGCAGTGTGTTTGTGAATCAGTAACACGAATTGCTGCACTGAACTTCATTGTATAAATCAGATCATTTGCTTATGAATTATGTTAGAGATGTGAGATTTGTTCCCAAAATAATAGAGCAAAGCCACATAAAAATAATGTTCATCCAAGTAAATATTGAAATGTTACAGCAATTTGCCTGTAAATTGTCATTATTGAAGTGAAGAATGAGTGTTACATTTGAATCTTCATTTCCTGTGAGTATTCTGTTCATAAACTGGCAAATGACTCCTAGTAAAGAGGGAGAGCATTGCTCTACCATTTTAAAGGATAATCTTATAACATAAAAATATAAACAGCAGCACAATGAGATGTTTTAAAATACTTGCAATAGAAACAACATCAGCAGTATGGTAGAGTAAGAAACTCTACCTCCTATCTTTCCGTAAAATGTCAAGTAGACAGTAATTAATGCTTAGAAATTGTCTTTGGAAGACTGAACTGCTCAGCTAAAACCTGAAGCCATGCAAGGGAGTAGAAAATGGAGAATAAACAGATGGAAACAGGCCAAGCTGGGATATGTAGAAACAGTCAGGGAGGGAGAGAGAGGAGTCAGGACTGTGACCCTCACCCACACATGGTGGTGAGATTGTGGCTTCCACCTGCTTGTTCTGCAGAAGACCTCAGCGAAATTCACCACAGTTACCAGCATCCATGCGTGCAGTGAACCCTCTGCAGAGGGAGGCACTGTTGTGCCCTGCCCTCCAGAAGGAGCCCCGTACTGCCTTCCAAGACGGGCACACCACTTCTTAAATCTCCACACACACCCTGGACCTTGCACCACGGCCACTCTGCACACACGCATCCTCCACACCCTGACTGCAGCTGAGCTCTGTGTGTCTGCTCTTCAGGACCCTTGGCTGTAGTCACTGCAGTCTGACTGTACCCTGCAGGTCAGCCAGCTTTCCTTCATTACAGTGAAACCCCCAAGGCAGTAAACGTATAGAAGAAAAGGCTTAGTTTGCTCACAGTTTTGAAGGTTCCAGCCAATGACTGGTTTGGTCATACTGGACTGTAGAAAGGCCATGCATCATGGTAGGAGCATGCACAGAACAAAGCCAATTATATAACAAGTTTGGAAAGCAAACAGAGAAAGGGGCAGTGCCAAGGGTTCACAATATCCTTCAAGGGCCCAGTCCCCAGTGACTTAACAATTGCCTACTAGGCCCCAAGTGTCAAGTTTCCAACATTGACCAAAGTTTCTGCCATATTGGCCATGCCAGCAACCCTGTCAGCTTTGGGAGGTTTTCAGCATCCAAAGTACACTGCACTGGGAGCAGGAGCTGCAGACACTAGCTAGGTATCAGTGTTATAGACCTTACCTGATGTGTTGGCATAAAGTCCCCAATGCCTGCAACATTGACACCATCACCACAGTGAGCTCCGTGAGCTATCTGTATCCTGGATGTGGAGCTACTGCTGTCCCATACATGTCCACTTCCCAAACCTGATACCACAACTGTGCAAAGATTGCCAGTCCCATGAACACTGGACCAGGCAAAGAACACGATACCCCGGTTCTCAGAGCAGGGCAGGACTGTACCCTTCTGCTCTCCAGACCCTGGTGTCTATTCTGCACATTCCTGTACCATGCTCAGAGTCTCAAAGGCAGCAGTGGAGAAACCAACACCCTGACCACCATCTGCAGATCCAGGAGCCATGATCTTTCCACATGTGGGCCTGCTGCAGACCACAGGTTCATCTCTGCTCTGTGGGGACCACAGTCCAGGAAGTGGTGCTGCTTCCACTGTGAGCTTCCTCAGGAGCAGATGTGGGAGCAAGCCTGGCAGTCTTGGTTGCATTTCCCCTGCAAAAGAGGAATGTCAGAAGGACCCCAGCAAACTTCACTTCTAAAGACTATGACAGCCCTCACTGCTATAGACATCACCTACAGCCTTGTCTGCTGAGACCCCTGAGATCTTTTTGGACCCTGACCTCAACCGGTAGAGGGCCAGAGAAAAATGCCATTTTTTCCTCATTATATATAAATTGTTGTTGTTTCTGTAAACTATTGAAGGATGAATTAGATAAGGTCAACATAAACAAAAGCATTGCAGAGAGAATATGTATGTATATACTTTCCACATTATCATACTATTTCTTGAATACATCTGAATTATTGTTCTCATAATGAATTATTATTTTTTCTTTTTTCTTTTCAAGAGAAATAAAAGCAATAAGGTACCCTATTTTTCATGATCTATACAAACATTTTCCTTCATATTCTAAAAGAGTATGTGCCACACCAAAACCCACCATTACAGGGAGAGAGCCATGGAAAACCTACACAGCCAAATTCATTCATAATTAATTCTAATACTTCTCAAAAATAATAGTCAACCACACACTATTAAGAGAGTGAAATGTCAGTTGAATAGCTCATCACTAGCTCAAGCAGAAGAAAGAATATCAGAGTTTGAGCACAAGGTACAATAATACATAAAAAAGACTACATGAAAATCTATAAACAGAATATGCAAGACCTTGGTCCTCTATTACAAACAAATAAACAAACGACAACTGCATGTTGGTGTTATGGAGCAGATACACGGGTTAATGACGTACAGAAGCTTTTCAATTAAATCATATCTGAACATTTCTAAAATCTCAGGACTGAGATGGATATTCAGGAACTGAATGCAATTATAGCTCAAAAGAAAGATAACCAGAAAAAGTTGACCATTGCGAATTACAGCCTACATGCCTAAATTATTGAAAATTTCAGTAGAGAAATGTGAACTAAGTTATAATAGTAAACTCAGCAGAAACACAGCATACTTCTCAGCAGACACTCTGAAGTTCACAAGGACAAGGAATGATGTAGTTGAAGAACAAAATAAAATAATTGCCAGCTTTGATTACTATATCTGACAAAGGCGTCTCTCAGTATTAAGAGGCATCTTCCATGTAAGCAGAAATTAAAGGAACTCATGACTGCTCAAGTACCTTTGCCTGGGTATTGAAAGGAACAGTATTCCTAATGGGGAATATAAGCACAAGCAGGAGAACACAGGAAAAAATAGATATTACTAGGAGAATAAGCTAATAAAACAAGAAATATTTTAAACAGCAAAAACTGACAGGAGTCTGGACACACATTTCTACCATGACTGTATATGTAAAAGCCCTTAATTTTTGTTAAAGGGACACATGTTGATAATTTAGATTAAAATAAGGAGTCAACTCTATGTTGCCTGCAAGAAACACATCACCATCACAAATATAAAATACTGAAAATGAAAGTGGAAAATAAGGTTCCATACAATTGAATTCTGAAATCAAATCCAAGCACTCACACTCATATCAGATAAAACAGACTTTAAGTGAAATTTAATAATAAAAGAAATAAAATAACTGAGTATTATGAGGGAACAACGCAATAAGAATCTGTCATTATAAATACACATGCACTGAATGTTGATGATTTCAATTTTTTATAACTATCATCAATGAACCTAAAGAAAAGATAACCTCCAATATAGTACTTGTGGTTAAATTCAATGCTCTGTTCTCATAAATAGATGAATCATCCAGACCTAAAAACAGTCAGCAAGAAACAATGTGATTAAACCACAGTTTAACTCATTTGTACTTAGCAGGCATTTTCATAATTTTCTTTCCAACAACAGCAGCTCCTGAAACTTTCTCTAAATACTTTAAAATTGTGTTTTAGGCTTACTTCAGGAAGTACAGAAAGATAATATCACTCATTGTATATCAGACCACAATGGAAGTGTAATAGATATTGGTAATAATAAAACTTACAGGAAATAGAGAAATACTTAGGAATTAAATGATACACTTTTGAATAAACAGTGTGTCTTTGAAGACATCAAAGAGAAGAATTAAAAAACGTTTATAGGATCAAGTAAACTGGAAACACACACTCTAGAAAGTACGGAAAACTTTGAAGGTAGTCCTAAGGTATTTATTGGTGCAAGTACATATGTTAGGAATTTAAAGAAGTATCAAGCAAGCAATCTAATGATACATTTCAAAGTAATAAAACAACAAAAATTGCAGCTTCAAACCAGTCAGAGAATACAAATAATAAATATCAGAGCTTATGTTAATGAAATAAAAACTAAAACCAATACAAATGACTGGTGAAACAATGACAAAGGAATGATTTCTTCGACAAGATAAAACAGAGTGATAAACCATTAGTCTGTTATACAAAAAGTAAAAAGCCTTTATTATCCATATTAGAACTTGAAACATTCTTTCGTGATTTAATAGCTATTGCTAATATGAAAACAATTTGACAAGAATTTCTACCTAAATCACAATAAAGATTAATGTTCAAAAGCCAGATATTTCAAGAATTTCTTCTAAGGAGGTTATGTTAAATTTTTCACATTATATTTTATCATACAAGTTTGCTACTAAATACAGTCAAAACTTTTAAAGACATGGGTGATACATTATGGTGATACACTGGATGAATAATAAATATGTAGCATACATGATCCCTTAAGACTTTGAAATATAATGATAGTGGGAGAGTCTGAGTAGAATAATGTGTTTTCCCCAATGCATTGTTAGCACACCTAAGAACACGTTTTAAAAACTGGCAGGGTTTCTATCCCAGCCTTGGCCCAGGACCAGCCTGTGTGCTGCGGACTTTGCCTCTGTAGTCCAAATCCCCATGGACTGTCCTGAGACAATACATGCACAGACTGTGGACCACCTCCACATCAAGATGGCCTGGATCCGTGAGGCCTCCGAGTGTTCACACAGGTGTCACTGCTGAGGAGTACAGGGATGAGAGGTGAATGGGTGAGCTTTATGGAAAATATTCAGAGAGAATTACAAGAAATTATGGCTATCTCCTTGTTAGGTCTATGAGACTATGGTCCACCATGCCATCTACTGAAAGGAAATAAGGGACACACTCTAAATGTATTTTTAAAAATTCTTTACATGCAGTTCAGACTCTTGAGAAAGTGCTTAAAATACTTTTTTGTAAGAACCAATTAAAAACTTAATTTGATAAAATGTTTGAATAACCAATTTGTAAATTTAGAGGTTCCACCTAAAAACTTAAAGAAATTAACTAACATGAATTCAGATGATAGATGGATATATGGAAAGATGATAAATTACATACTATTTTTCTCTAAAAATAGGTAAAATGAAGGTGACCCTTAAATACTTTGAAAGTACTTTTAAAACATGAATTTGCTTTATTACTGAAACAAAAACTATCATGCAATTCTGCAAAATATGAATGTGATTCTTGACATGTAAAATGAATTGATAATGAAACTGATAATATATACAGTGACTGATCGTACCCATAAATTAATTTCAAAGATTTATAGTAATATTGTTTTATTTTAAATGATCTTCTTCTTGAAATTATTGGTACTTTTAAAAAGATAAGGACAATGTATTATAAAATATATATCAAAAATAATATAAACTAAAATGACATTGGAAAAAATCTGGGGTTTTAGAATATCTTTAAGGAATCACGATATTTACAAGGAACATCATGTTTTATAAATAAACAATATTTATGGAACAGCAGTTCTATCAGATCTGAATCAAGAATCAAGGCATGTTCATTGCATATACCCACTCCCTGAGGTGAACCTAAACCTCATGTACTCTAAACAAGTACAAATACAAAATAAATGAAATATTATGAATATTTAAAAATGAAAATTATGTAATATGTAACATGAGCTAGTTAACATAACTTATATTATCCAGGAGGGCCAGGGATATAGCTCAGTGGCACAGTGCCAGCCTGGAAAGCACGAGTTCATGAGTTTGATTCCTGGTACCACAAAAATTATACCTATGTATACGTATCATACAGGGGTAGGAATATTTTCATGCAAGTACACAAACTATGCAATTAGAGGTTGATTCCCTGGAATTTTCTCTTTTGGTCATGTGGATTGCTGTCTAAATTGAGATCATGGCACCTTTAATCTGGTCATTTTAGTAAATGAATACAGTAATCTGTAAGAAGGATGGAGCTACAATTTAACAACTTTGTTTTGCATACTAATTTATACATATGCTGCTTGGATTCATAGGAAGCAGAGGATGTTGCTCCACCACTAGGCTGAGTCAGATGAGAGTAGGTTTTGCCTGTGTTTCTTTGAAATATTCAGGAACAGGCAACATTTGAGAGTTCAATTCTTCACTAACTGTAGGGAAGGAACATAGATTTCTTATCTCACTTGAACTTTTGTCAAAGAGTACAACATCATGAATCTCAAAGTAAGTTTGTTTATGCTTATTATTTTTACTCATATAAATCTTTTCATTATGAAATATTTTTCATGTACGTATTGTAAAATTTACATAATGAAACATGTATACTAAAGCTTTTAAAAAGAGTTATTGCTTTTTAATTGAAATATACTATATAACATATATAAATATATTAATGTAAAGAATTAATGGGTAAGAGTATAAGTATGTGGGCCAATAATATATTTTCTATGTTTACAGATTATTTATTGAAAATAATTCAGATATTCATGGGAATAGTGTTCCAATTATTCATCTTTGTACTACGGCTGAATATAATGCTTCACATAGTTAACATTAGCAGTTTGGCTTGCTTATTTGCTGTATGATCACCTCAATTTTTAGTTAAACCATAGTAATGACCATGTCAACAACTCTTAGTAACATTTAAATATTAAACAGAAATACTACACACAAAAATTGGGAAACAATACCCATGAAAAATATAAGGAAGAGAATAGAAGGATGAATATGATACTGTAGTAGCTATGCTGATGCTGGTGATGGTGATGAGGAAGATGTAAATATCACAGTTGTTAGCAATGGGCCACCCAAGTTGCCCTGGAAGTACTCTTACAGGGAGCCAGTGAGTTCCATGTGCTCCAGGGAATGCTGACCTGGTGATGGGTTTCTATGGCTTCTCTCTGACATGTGATTATAGAGAGTCTTCACACAGGAGCTGCTCTGATGTACTTTGCAGAATATGAGAAGAGAGCAAGTGATCGCAGTGTATTTAAAGTGTGGTGAGAAGATTCCTCAGGTTTTTTTTTTTTTTGAGATTTACTCTCTGTTAAAGGCTACCTTTGGGGCTGGGGATTTAGCTCAGCAGCACAGTGCCTGGCTGGCGAGCGCAAGGTCATGAGTTCGATTCCTGGTACCGGAAGAAAAACAAAACAAAAAAACGAGGCTACCTTTAAATATTTACTGTGTTTCTATCAAAGCAAACATAAAAAACTTTTCTGAATATGAAGAAATTATGAAAATACTCAGTTTTCTTGAAGAAAACACATTGTCAGGGTGGTAACACTTCCAGAAATCTGAGTCATTTAGGTAGATACCTTGATATATTTGTATACACACACTTATACTATAAGGTCTCGTATTGGTGACAACTGACTTTGTTAAGTACATAAAATATCTGAGTTTTAACACAGTTTTGGAGAAATGTTATTTTTATGAATTCATGGATTCATATTATATATTTTGTTCACACATGTGTACCAAGTTGAGATAAATGTGTGAGGAAGAAAATGGGGGTCATTTTTCAAAATAGTTTCTTGTTTATTAAAGAGCTATAGTAGTTGAATAACATAATGTGAATAAAATAATGTATTAAAGTATCTTACATTTTATAAAACATACCACTGCAGGGACTTCTGTGCAAAACTAAACAGATGCTTGATGGAAAATGGCACCCAGACCTCTACAGACTTCATCCTCCTGGGCCTGTTCCCCCCATCAAGGGCTGGCCTTGCCCTCTTCATTCTCCTCATCCCCATCTTCCTGATGGCCCTGGCCGGCAACCTGTCCATGGTCCTGCTCATCCTCCTGGACGCCCAGCTCCACACGCCCATGTACATCCTGCTCAGTCAGCTCTCCCTCATGGACCTCATCTACGTCTCCACCACTGTCCCCAAGATGGCTTCCGGGTTTCTATCTGGAAACAAGTCCATCTCCTTCATTGGCTGTGGATTCCAGGCTTTCCTCTTTGAGACTTTAGGAGGTTCAGAGAGACTGATCCTGATGTCCATGGCCTAAGACCGCTACGTGGCCATTTGCTGTCCTCTGCACTACCCCATCCGCATGAACAGAAGGGTGTGTGTGCTGATGATCCTGGCATCCTGGGCAATGGGCGCTGTCAGTGCCTGTGCGCATACAATATACATCCTCCATATCCCTTACTGCAAGTCCCGGGCCGTCGATCATTTCTTCTGCAGTGTTTCAGCTATGCTGACTCTGGCCTGTGGGGGGGGTACACTGTGTTCCTCAGCAGTACACTATATTCCTCAGCACCATTATTTTTCTCCTGTTCCCTTTCCTGGTCATTTTGTTTTCCTGTGGGAAAATTCTCCTTGCTGTCTACCGCATGCGCTCCAGGGAGGGCAGGAAGAAGGCCTACTTCACCTGCAGCACCCACCTCACGGTGGTGACTTTCTGCATTACACCTTTTGCTTACACTTATCTCCGCCCAAAGTCCCTCCGATCTCCAGCCGAGGACAAAATCCTGGCTGTCTTCTATTCCATCCTCACCCCAGTCCTCAACCCTGTGATCTACAGACTGAGGAACAGGGAGGTGATGGGGACCCTGGGAAGAGTGACTCACAGAATCTGCTCTCTGAAAATGTAGGCAAATTTCTGCCTCAGTATATTTCATGTCAAGGACTTAAACTGAATTTAATCAGTAGTATTTCAGATTCATGAGATGTGAAATAATAATCATATATTCTCATCCTTAATATTCATTTTTAATTATTGTTTGTTTCCCATCAAATAATGAGTATGTGTTTTTCACTAATGTGAGTTTAATAATTTGTTAATGGAAAATCAAAATGGAAAAAACTGAAACCTTTGAAAATCTTTCTGAATAAGAATGAGATAAAATGGCTGAACATTCAAATTTTTAAAAATAATATATTAGAAGACATGATTCACTTCAAAATCCACCACAAATAAAGACACATTTCCCCTCTCCCTTGCCAATTCCTGAAGCAGTTTTGAATGTCTTCTTCCAGGAGAATCTTTAGTTTTGCTATTGTAGCTCCCATGGTGTACTGAACACATTGAAAATTTAACCTCCTTTGCTCCTTTTGATTTGTGGGAATGTCCAGAGTTCCCACAGTGCTGGATCTGGCTAATCAGGCAGATGAGGACACGCTGCCAAGTTTTTATGAATCTACCTGTAGCATTAATGGGAAATGGCGTTAGCAAGCACCATAACTTTTATAAATCATAGCGATATTTATTAAAGAGGGCTTGCAGAAACGCTTCAGAGTGAAGCAAGAATAATGGTATAAGTGTGTTTGCAGTGAGGAGAAGTACTTTCAGCATGACTGATGCATGGTTTTCACTGTAATCATTTTTAAAAGTGTAAGCATTCATTGTATACTGTGATCACATCACATTAGTACGTCAATTCCATAATTTCTTTTACTCTTCATTTACTATATTAGCACAAAGTAAAAATAAATATTTGAAATGCCAGGTCTAACTGAAAACAATATTTTATTTATTTAATAATAACGTACATGTAAGGCACACTACACAGTTTCTTTCCATTTTACTTAATTTATGATAATTTACTCTCTGGGTATACTCATAGCTATGTTGTAGTATTGTTTTTATTTCCCAAATACTCAGGGAAACTTACCCCAGTGGAGATTAAGGAGGGATTACCCTCAGAATGAAATGTGACCATTTTGTGCTTGCCATGAGACAGATCTTGGATTTACATGAGTAAGCCTTCCCAGGAAACACATATCATGTTTGCGTACAGATCAATAGTAATGTCTGGAAAATGCCAATTTATGATCTGTGCTTGAGTAGACGATATGAACATGGCAATGAATATTTAGGATTAGTTACAATAAATCCTTTGATTAAAATATGGCAAGTGATTGTGACTTGTGACTTCCAATATTTGCTAAAATATGAGCACTAAATCCCAGAGAGGAAAGAGTCATTGTCATTTTCTAAATCACAGAGAAGAAAGGGCCTATAAGACGCGGTGAAGGTTAGTTAACCTGTCCTGCATTCACTTATGTATATGTTTAAAAGTATAAATCAAAACATATTAATCGAAGGATGAAACAAAGTTTCACATTTGAAAGTGTTTAAATTTTTGAAGTCCTTTTGTGTATTCAAAGAAAATTTTTGTTTTTAATGTTAGTTTAACTTGTTAGTCTAGATTACATGTTGCTATTTCTTTCCACGAAGCTTGCAAATTAAAACAGAAAATTAATTTGGTCATTTCAGGAAAGGGTATGGCATAAGAAGTTGCAATTCTATTACTTAAAAAGAATAAACTCTGCATTCTAAATGTTTATAATTTTCAGAATGAATACTTTTTGTCAAAGTTTACAAGTAGCAATAGAGATAGATGTATTTATATGTGTGAGAGAAACAAAAAATGCATAGAACAGATATAAACAAATTTGTTTCTAAATAAAATATTATTTTTACTTGGAGCCATGATTTCTTCAATTGAGAGTATAAGAAATAATTGAAATAAATACATATTTTGTTTTGAAAACTAAAATGGAGAATAATAAATTTTACTTTTTCGAAATTTGTTGCAGTCAGATAATTTAATAGAAAATAAATTTGACTGTATGCGTTCAATATTTTTTCATGTTGCAGAGCTATTGCAGCTTTGTAAACTGTGTTGAGTTTCATGCAAAACTTTTTCAAAGTGAAGGTGTCTTTGGCCTTGTGGACAAACAACTGTATGTATTTGATATTTGAGAAATTTATTGTCAAATGAAATCCCAAGTTTACTCTGAAAATTATGAGAATGTGGATAGTTGCTTACAGATATTTCTTTTTCACTTTAGTCAACACAGTACAACTTTAAGCCATTAAGTAACATAGCTGTCATCTGAATACATCAAATTTTAAAATGATTGAAAACTCCAATAGTCCTGAGCAGTGACCTGTCTTTTTCAGGTGAGTGTGACTACAGCGGGGACTCTAATGAAGTTACATTCCTGTACCAGAGAGAAGACAATTGGGACATATGGAGGGACAAAAACCCCCAGATCTATTCCAGATAAATGCCCTGAATGGGCAAGAAAAAATTGGGGCGAGAGGAGCCTTTACCCAAAAAATAAAGGAAATAAGGCTCTTGGAGAAAATAGGAGAGACCTTTCCCATGCAGGAATAGGTGATAGGTACTTTGCCCGTTGTGCATCTATACGTCCTTTAGAAAGAAATGGAGAATTGTTTCTATTATTTTTAAACTAATAATACATCTTGCCTCGTTTTTCTGCTGCAGTTCAGATCATTACTTTGGAATAGATGTGGGGATTTTTGCTCCTAAATATCTCAACGTCATAGTTTTCCCGATACAGGTGGGTGGCTTAACGAGAGTGTCCACCAGGTCCGTGCTGGAGGACACAGGTCATTGCTCAGGACCGCTTGGAGCTTCCTTCAGCGATCTCCTTTTGCTCTCCATCTGCTGTCCTGCCTTCCACAAAGCGCCTCTATGACCAAAAGGTACTGACAAAATGTACGCGTCTCTTAAAATAGCCTCTTGATTTAGTAAAGAAAAAACAGTCCACTGAGCACAACCATTGGACTGAATTGATTAAAGGGGAGATCTTGGAATCTGAAAAGTTCTAAGCGTTCTGTGCACAGTGGAGAGACTCTCACAGTCCATCATTTGTGTGAGCAATTTTACAATGATTACTCTGCCATTCAAAATTCACGCTTCAAGTACCAAATACGCAGTACACGCGGATCGCTTGGAATGATCAATATGATCAGAATGAGCACTAGAAAATACATCTCTACCAAATTAGACTCCCCTGTGCAGAGGGGAGTCACGACCATTGAGTCACAGCTCTGACGCCTTCTCATAGGCCGACTGCTTGCATCAGTGC
>NW_004955619.1:85042-89943 GCF_000276665.1 Chinchilla lanigera
CATTTCAAAATTCTTCATCTCTAAAATATTATAGTAATAATATTGCTTACTTTGTAGCATGACTAGAATAACTGAATGACACACTACTTCACTCTGTCCCTCCCTCGGTGTCCAATGTCAGAGACGTCTGTCACAGAACTGTTTGTGCCTTTGCAGTTTAGCACCGGGGTTTGGCCTTGAGCCGTGCTGCAGGCCGAGTGTGAGCCACACAAGCGGGGACAGGGTGACACTGTGTGAAGCTGGAGCTCTGCATGAAGATGCAGTAGGTTTCATCCTGCACGAAGCGGGGCACAGAAGTCACCGTAAAGCGCAAACATTAAAAAAGTCAGTGTGTACCCAGAGTGCATTAGATCTTGAACTTTAAAGCAACGGAGTCTATTTGCTAATTTTTCTATTTTATATTTCCATCAAAGGTATCTTAGATTCCTTGAATAAAATCTCCCTAATACTCTGTCATTTCTTCATATGACAAAAGACCACAGGTCACGGGTAAGTGTCCAAAATAATTCCACTGAAACACTTCCCTGACTTACCTGCTTGTGCATCAGTTGGAATCATTAGAGTTCTTAATGTCTATAAATGTAGTGTCCTCACTGGACATGTCGTACATGTTTGGTGTATCTCCTCCTACAAAATATCTCTCAAATTTGTCCATTTTAAAAAACTTATCAATCAAGTAATATCTTAATAAACTGCCAAAATTGAGAGACACGTCAGAGGTGTGTATCTGGCAGGCTAGATTCTCCTCAGTGAGCGAACTCATTTCAGTAAACTTTTCCTTGTTTAGAATTGCTGACTGGGTTAATTTGGGGGCTTGGGGTCAATCGTGCAGCCCTTCAAACAGAGTAAGAAGTATTTGTACTTGCATAATGTATTTTAGCCCCAATCACCAATAATTTTCTTTGAAAATTTGATAGATGATAGAGAAGAAATTGTCCTTATACAAGTTATTCTGTAATTTGCAGAACAGGCATAAGCAATTCTTAAATTTCATTAATCCTTAGGTTTTTCTAATTTATAAGCTGGGGAGATTTCAAAAAACTTATCTAACATCTCTTATAAAATCATTCTCTGGGGGCTGGGTGTCGGACTTCACATCCAACTTTGTCCAGCGTGAACAGATCCCCCAAACTAGGTGCCCACAGATGTATAAGAAAAGTAAGAAGGAAATCAAACCAAGAGAGCCAAAATCCTGTGATCAGGTGCTAGCAGCCTCTCGGACTGACTGACTCCCTGATTACCATCTTCGGTAACCTTTTATTCAGAATCAACCCAGGAGGCAGCAGAGGAATAGGAGGATATCAACCCTTTTAGCAAGGACAATACAACTCAATTATCATAGGAATGTGACCTGACCAGTAAGCCACCATGTTATCTTCCTTTGCCCATATCTCAGCAAAGCATGTAGTATTGATCCTGGGGCTTACAATGCTTATGCTAGACTTCCTCCAGAACCCAACAATCATGGCTTGGTCAGGCCTCAGGCAATACACAAAATAGTAACTGAAGAATGTCCTTCTCCACAGCTGGGGATTTACCTCAGGGGCAGAGTGCCTGCCTGGCAAGCCTGAAGTCATGAGTTCAATTCCTGGTACTGGGAAAAAAAAAAAAAATCAAGCTCTGTAAAATCAAAAGGATCTCTACCTATGGTTAAGTGGTAAATGTAGAATTTATTAGTTTGGTTGATTTGCTCTAAATCCAGAATTACATTGTCTCCAAATTAGTAAATTCAGGTGAAATGACCAAGATTTGGTCCCTTAGGACATGGACATTGGGGATTAATTATAGAGAAGAGAGGGATCGCTAAGGCTTGATAATACAAAGTGGAACGTATAAAATATACCAACTTCTTTTGATTTCCATCAATAGAACCTGAGCGAGTGAAGTGTGAAACTTTTTATTTGATTTTCCTTTAAGCCATAAAATAGTGAAAGATGCTTTAATTAAGAAATGCATGTGCAATAGGTCACAAGAGAGGGTTAGGCTGTTTTCTGGTTTCAGCATGAGGAGAGCTAGGACAGCGGACGCAGCGAGGAATACGTACCCCAGCCTGCACTTGAGAATCTTTTCCCAGTGCTTACGGAGGTAGAGGTCTGCTCCTGGCTGCAGAGTTGAATTTGGGGGCAGGATGGGCTGATAAGTGACATGATCTTGTTGCACCGCCTGGAAGACTACGTGGGCACAGTTCTGTGCTTGAAAGTTTTAAAGAACTTCAACACACTGTCAGCAAGGAATAGTGATCTTGTACAGCTACTTTCTTTCTCAAAGCACAAACTGAAGAACTGCAGACAAGGTGAGTTAGATGCCATTACTGACCCAAGTGACTTCAGGTCAGGCTTAAGTATTAGGGGGTTTAGAAGATGTGGTTTTCCTCCCTTCCTGCAGCACAGATAATAAAGGGCCTCACAAGAAATTGGAAAAAATAAGTGTGAACTTAGAATGTACCAGGAAGTAACATGAAACTTTTAGAATGATGCAGCGTGTTGTTTTAAAGGGTTATTTCTTTGGTTAAGACAATGGGTTTCTCTGGGGCCTGATGATTTCTAACCTAAGTGTGGACGGGCAAAGGGGATTGATCTCACTCTGTGCTGTCCCTTTGGCATTGTTGGAATTGAGATAGATGAAGCTCAAACAATTGCTTATTGATCGTGAGTGGTTATGTATAATACATTTTAAAGGTGTGTATGGATTAATAGTAATTCACACAAACTAAATTCCACATCCTGTACTTGCTACACTTACATGATTAGATTCTGTCAAATGAGCCCTGATTTTAACCTCCATAAATTTGAACAATGTCTTTTAAGAAGATCAGTTTAATCGTAAATTCATTTTTAACTATAGATGCAATAGTCACCAAAGTATAATGTAAACAGGAGAGTTATGCTTTGTGTATCCCTGGGGCATTAAACAAGGTCCCGCGCCTAAAGAAGAAAGCTGCTGGGCATCAGTTGAATTAGACCCTCAGCTCTCACTCCGACTTCCCAGATACTAAGGGTTTCAAAGCCCACATGGGCAGGATCTTGCAGTCAGCGATTTATTGCCTTGCCCTGCCTGACAGAACGACCATTTCAGTACAGAACATGAAATAGCTATGGTTACTGCTGTCAGTCCGTCTTGGTGATGGTCTCAGTTCTAACCTGTGCTGCAGAAACTGTACATGCCAGCGTTTGTGCTCCTTCAAGGTGAGTGTCCCGCAGAGCTCATTAACTTAAAGCACTCTGCGTTCATGGTTGTTACGGGAAATGCACCTCCTGGAAGAACTGCTGGGACCTTTCATCTGCTGAATTTAAACAGATATCAAAGAAGGAAATATAGAAAGTACTCCAAGTGTCTTTTAAATCCTAAATTTTTAGGGCGATTATGCTGAAGTTTGATTTCTGAAACGTATAAGGCAGCGGCTTGTTACTCTGTAGAATCACACTCAGCTTCTCTAAGGCTCACATGTTCTTGTTTCCCCAGTAGATTTGTTGAGAGCTCACCGCGCAGTGCGCACTGTGCAGGGGAGGACAGAGAGTGAGTCACAGGACACGGCCTGGTGCCTCACGGGAAGCCAGCTGTGCTGCTGCGCCCAGGCCTTGGGGGTTAGGGGCTCCGGGATGCACAGCTTTCTTTCTGAATTTCTCTTTGAATTTTTCACCCTCTGCTTTCTAGTGGAACAGCTTTGCCTTGCTTCCCCAGGTCCCGCCTCCACCGTGTGAGCCTGGTGTGCCCAGAAGGACAGGCACGGTGCTGTCTCCCACCTCCACAGAGAGAGACCTAGGGAGAAGTGGGGAATCAGGCATGATGTGTGGAATTTAATGCACTCACCCAATAATTGCTAGTAATACCAGAAATGTGACGCCACCACAAAGGTGCAGATCTGACTCCAGCCCTAACAGTAAGTTAGAAAATTTTTCTTTCCATTAATGAATATTTATACTTGGGAAAAGAGGGCACCAATGCCAAAATTTACACATTTTCTGCTGTGGAAGGATAATAATAAATGAGAGCATGGGAAGACCAGGTTCCTATATACAGTAGACAGATAAGGAAAAAGGTCTGTGTTTTTATTTTACTCTGCATATCCATATTATACTCCACCATCATAATAGTTATGGTTTAGAGCTGTGAAAAAATGAAATGAAAAAATTCATAGTATCAAATATATCATCCTCATCAGGTGTAAATATCTTACATGAAGAAAGAAACGTGTATGAAAATATGTGCAAAGAAATTTAAGATGTTAGGGCTTCAGAAATGGAAAAATCAGTAGCAATGATAGTATATTGAGATAATATGCTAAAAGGAGGGTGAATCTTACAAGATGTACAAATCTTCACAGTTCCAGGGCAGAGAGTTTGGTGGTAGACACATTTTATGAAAGTCAGAAGAATGCCTTTAAGGAATAGGATGGATACAAAACTGAGAAAAGTATCAAGATTTATCAAGCTTTGCTAGTGTAAGTAGGGAGGGAGCACAGGAATTTTAAAAAGTAAAGGAGAGCAAGGTAACTAACACTTAGAATTCCTGCACACAGAGCGATTCCAAGTCACACACTTGAGCTGCTAAGATGAATACGCTGTGCTAAATTTAAGCAGTGAGGGAACCCTGAGTTCCTAACCCTGTGTCTGCGACTTAGTAGAGCTCCTGAGTATTGTGTTAGCCAAGAGTTTCCCAGAAAGGAAGGAATGCTTAATTTTCTAATAGATTTTTTAAACAATGGTGCTAGACTTTATAATAATATACAAAATATAAATAAATCATATAAATATATGTTCTTGCTGAGATGGTTATCAGAAACGATTATAAAGCAAACCATCAATTCTGATATTAAAATCAAATTAACAAATGGTGCACTGTTGGAAGAAAAGCTATTCATTCTACTCAAACGTTAATAAAATGCATTCCTTCTTACTCTC
>NW_004955619.1:90832-92226 GCF_000276665.1 Chinchilla lanigera
CTCCCCAGCAGAAGACAAGACCCTGGCAATCTTCTACACCATCCTCACCCCTATGCTGAATCCGATTATCTACAGCCTGAGGAACAAGAAGGTGCTGGGGGCCATGGAAAGAGTGTTTGCGATATTCTCTTCCAGGAAGAAGTGATCCTGGAGTTTCTGCTTTGCTTCCTTCTCTTTGCTCACCTAACACTGTGGAACAGTGCAGCCTGATAGGACTAGGACAGCCTGCACCTGCATAGCTTAAAAACTTTAGTGACTCTTCAAAAATGAGTATTAACGTAAGTTAATGACTGTATACTATGATGGTAATTATGAATATAGTTATCTTGAAAGATAGGCAATACAAATTTTACATTAATACTAATATATATTATAATGTACTACATGCAATATATATGTTTATAACTTCACTGCCATTGATGTAATAATATTTACACTTGTATTGAAACACAATTATTTCAACATACTGGCATGAAGTTATCACTGTGCTCCTATACTTAGTTTTTATTCTGATACATAAAAATCTTGTGTATAAATTTAAAATTTGAGGACATTGTAACCTGCACTGTACACAGGATCTGGGGATTCAATATAATCTTTTTTTTTTTTTTTTTTTTTTTTGGTACCTGGAATCAAACTCATGACCTTGCGCTTGCCAGGCAGGCGCTTGTGCCACTGAGCTAAACCCCCGGCCCCTCAATATAATCTTTATCAACATACCAAAAATTTTGTTCACATCATCAGATAAAACATCCTAAAGTTTTTATAGAAGCACAAATTATCCAGAAGTGTCAAAACATTTAAATTACACAGTGGATCTAGCGTAATAAAATCAATGTGATGTTTGCATAAGAATAGACATGTAAGCCAACAGAATAGAAGGGAGCACATAAATAAACCTACTCATCTCCAGCCGTCAGAGTCTCAGCAAAGAAGATTAAACCTACATTATAGAAAGACAATCTTTTCATCAAACAGTGCTTGTAAACCCATATGTCCCTCTGCACATTGCAATGATTTTCGTTACTTCAACCTGTACAAAAATCAAGTGAAAATGGGTTAAAGTTATCAATTTTAGACCCAACATTTTGAAACACATACAGGTAGCTGGGTGTGGTGGCGCAAGCCTGTAATCCCAGCACTTGGGAGGCTGAAACAGGAGGATTGTTGTGAGTTCAAGACCAGCCTGAGCTGCAAAGTGAGCTCAAGGCCAGCCTGAACGGCATAGCAAGACCCTGCCTCAAAAAGACAAAAATAAATAAATAAATAAATAAAATAAAACACAATAATATAAAATGAAACATATACAGGGAAATAATTGGAGATCTTGATATAAGCAGTGACTCCCTGAACAGGACACCAATATCTCAGAAGATAATGGAAAGAACTGACCA
>NW_004955619.1:92491-103949 GCF_000276665.1 Chinchilla lanigera
TTCACACTCTGTTAAGAGTGACTGTTATCGAGGGTGGTAGTCACTTTCCCCTAGCTGGGACAAAACACCTTACAATCACAACTTAGAGCAGGAGACATTTATTTTGCCTCATGGCTTCAAACTTTCAGGCCCTGCTTATGGTTGGTACACTGCGTCAGCTTGAAGAGCCTGAGGCTTGGCTCAGTGACCCAGTAGTTCTACAGCCTGGAGTGAAGAGGACACGCCCTTCCTGCTCTAGTATGTCTTCTGGTCTTCATCCTGAGCCTGTGCAAGAGGAAGGCACTGAGACAATGTGGGCAGGAGTGTGCATGGATAGCCAGCATAAAATGTAAGGGAGGGAAAGAGGCTTGCTTTCCCCCTGCCTTCTGCTCTTGCTGCTTTTGCTGTCTGCTGCTGCCATGAACCGTTGCCCTCTGCCATGTGCCACCCTGCCTTGGAGCCAGCCGAGTATGGACTGAAACCTCCACAAACTGTAAAATGAATAAGCCTTTCCTTCCTTAATTCCAGTTGTCAGCTATTTTGTCTCAGCAACAAGAGAAAAGTAACCGAGACACCCTGCAAGGTGGACTGGCCCCAAGACAAAAATGGTGTAGTGGAATAAAACTGCACAATACATGACAGCCAGGAGTCAGACAGCAGAAAGGAGCCGGGGCGAGAACACACAGCTTCAGGTCTCACTTCTGCCAACTGCTCCCCCAGCTAGACCCCACCATCTAACAGTGCACTTAGTTATCATCCAATCAGTGCATCAATACGCTGACAAGGACAGCTCCTCCATTACCCAAGCACATTCCAGAAGCCCTAGCTCTGAGCTCACAGGTCTTTGAAAGGCTTTTGAGATTGAAACCATGGCATTCCACACACATGCCCCCCAAATCCGCATTCCCATGTCATTATGCAAAATGCATTCAGTCTACCTCTAGATTTGGCCAAAGTTATAATTTATTCCACATTGCTGAATTTTCCAGGTCCAGATTCTCCTCTGAGACACAAAGCAACCTCCAGGGGCTATGTTTGGTGGGAGTTGGACATTTTCTGAGATGCCTTCAAGGCACTTTTTTTTGTATTTTCTATTTTCTTAATGCAAAGTGCCTCCATCCTTTTCAATTGCACTGATCTGTTTATAAACTATACAATTTTGACTACAAATCTGCCAGTAGATTTCTATCCAAGTGGCAAATTATTGAACCTTTAACTTTGTATTATTATTATCATTATTATTATCATCATCATCATCATCATTATTATTATTACTGCTGAGGAGTGAGTCCAGGACTTCTACACTCAGCTACACCTTCAACCCTTTTGATTTATTTAGTTGTTTTATTTTTAAGACACTGTGTTGCTAAGTTCCCCAGGTTGGGATGGAACATGTAATCCTCCTTCCTCAGCTTTCCAGACTGGTGGGGTTCCAGGCAGTGATAACCAACCCTGGCTTATATTTCACTCCAGATTCTCACTGTAAATCTGGCTGAAAGCAGCAAGCAGTATCCATCCAGTAGCCTGAACATTAGGGTGCCTTGAAATCTTCTCCTTGATGTCATTCACTCTACCACCTTTACTTTCAGCCTCATACAAGGTCCTGGGGCTCGGGAAATGTAGACAAGTACTTTGCTAAAACTGTGGCATATTTGGCCTCTTCTCCAGGTTCCATCAGAGTTCCCATTCACAACCTAAATATCATGATCTGACCCTTCAATCTCTGCATTGCTGTTAGAATTCTACTCTGATGAGCTCCCACCAGCATCACCCACCTGTCTCTACTCTCAGCTTTTGAAACCTCTGCTACCAGGCATCTCTAATTCTTTTTAAACTTTTCCCAAAATCAGGTCCAAAGATTTCTGAACCACATGGAAGTAGGGGAGCAGGAGAAGGAAAGGTGAGAGTAATAAGGTGGCAGAGAACGTTATTTGCCTGTGTGTAACTGTCACAAAGAATTTCATTCTTTACAATAAATACTTGTAATTGCTGCAATGAAAACACAAGCAACAATAAACTACCTCCTTTTCTTTACATATTGCTCATTTATAACCTGAATGCTGTAAAACTCATTTGGCAAGAGTGTTAGTTCATCGTATTTCCATGACATGCATTGTTATTGTTTATTTTGTACAATCACATTAAGTAACATTTTGCTCTCTCTTCCTATGATGAAATATAATTATCATAGTGCAGATAAAAATGTCCCCCAAAAGTCTCATATATTCAGAGGTGGGCTTTTGGAAGGCAATTGGTTTATGGAGGGACAATATGCATCCGTAGATTAATCCACCAGTATGCTCATGCATGACTGTGTTCTGAGGAGTTGGGACCAGTTGGAGGCGGGTCAATGGGGCACTGCCCTGGAAGGGCGTATTCCCTCCCCAGCTTCTCCTTTCTCTCTTCCAGATTCCTGGATACCGTTGTTTGAGCGGCTCCCTTCTGCCATGCCCTTGAAATGCCCCTTTCCACCATGCAGCCAGCCAACCATGGAATGAAGCCATAGAAACTGTGAGCCACCCTCCTCCTCGGAGTTGTGAGTGCTGGGTTTCTTTTCTCAGTGATGAAA
Source organism: Chinchilla lanigera (assembly GCF_000276665.1). Taxonomy (NCBI): domain Eukaryota; kingdom Metazoa; phylum Chordata; class Mammalia; order Rodentia; family Chinchillidae; genus Chinchilla; species Chinchilla lanigera. The sequence goes on from NW_004955619.1 coordinate 95,040, forward strand.
AGTGATTCATAAAACAATAGCGAAATAAATATTTTCATACTTCAAGATACACGTCTCTGCTCACCCAGTGTTTGGGTTTCATGGGATAAACATCGATCCCAGTATCTCCTCAGTACTGCTCTTGCAGCAGACAAGACACAAAACTTTCACATGCACCTCCCAATTGGCTCCCACAGCATCTGTTATATTAGTTCAGCTTTAAAGACTCGGTCACAGACTAATATTTTCAGTAACTTACCAAGTCAGATTCTTTGTGATAAATTTAATGGGTTAAACATGTGTTTTAAGTCTAACTACTCATTTCACTACAAAACCTCAACTCCTCGGTACCATAGAATTGTTGACTAGAATAACAGTTTCATGCATTAGTTGAATACTCCTATACAAATAGCAGAAGCTATTTTGTCAAAGTATAGTTAAATTTAGTCTTAATCAGCAATAAATTTCTCCAGAAATTAACCAGGCAGCAGAGAGGAAACTTCCTCGTACCAGATATTCCTTTATTTAGCTGAACACTCTGAAATGTTTCCCAAACTATTTAATGCTTACGTTCATTACAAAATCTAGGGATTTCAGTAAACATCACCTATTACCTCTGTAACCCCTTAGACTTGTTCTGCAATAATCAAGGATTTTTCCTCCTTAGTCTAATTCTGGATAGTTTTTCAATGCAGCAGAGCTGACTGTGTTAGATAGTAGGCTCTAATTTCTGAACTGGCTTATCTCCAAGTTATGAAAGTCCAGTGAAATGAGTTTTGGTCCTTCTGGACCTGGACATTGGGGATCAATTAGAATAATATTAGGGATAGTGAAGGGTTGATGATATAACAGTCTGCATAAAAAATACAGAACCTGAGGGAATGGAGTGTGAAATGTCTTAATCTGTTTTTATTTGAACAAAAAAAATAGTGAAGAAAGATTTAACTAATCAGTGTATATCCAGCTATTTCAGGAGAGAGGGTGAGTTGTTTTCTAATTTGGACTTAAAATCAGAGGCAGGAAGAGTGAGGAATTGCTACAGCTTGTGCTTGGTACCTTTTCTCAGTGATTTTGGCAGATTAAGAAACCTTCTCATGTCAGGAAACGTTTTAATTTGATGCAGTGCCTGTTGACAAGTGGTGTGATCTAGTTGCCCTACCTGGGCACACGGCTCGATAGATAAACATTTTAAGGCACTGACCAGGTTGACAGCAGAGAATGGTGTCACAGACTAATTTCTTCTCTCAAAATCCAAGCTCAAAGAGTTCACACAAGGTGAGTCAAATGATGTTAATGACCTGAGGAGATTTCTGTTGGATTTGGCTCAGGGACAGAGTTTGGAGATGCGGTTTTAACATCACAGACAGCCTTTTCTGTCTCACAGTGGAGAGCATACCATGACAAATGGGAAAATCCGAGTAACTTAAAATGTACAGAGAGACACTGTGAACCTCCTAGAATTCTACAATGGGCTTCTCTTGAAGGCTGTGTATGTATGCAGGACAAGGGATGTCTTGGGCCATGGGCCTCATGTTTAAAATGCAGAATGGGCAAGGAGATTAAACTGTGGGAAGGACCTGCCATGAGTGGAACACTGAAAGCTCACTTACTTCCTGGCTGCAGTTCTCCTATGAAGTTGTGGGGACTCAAGTAGCTGAAGCTCAGACAAAACTCTGCCTTACTGCCTTAGGTTGTCTATAATGTCTATGCTCACTTACTACTTTTGTAAAATAAACTCACCCTGCACTTGCTACACTGACGTATGCTAGATGCTCTCGTATGAAGGTGTCTTTTAACCATATATGTGTTTTGACAATATGCCTTGTAGAATACTGAGGGAAGACACTAATGTTAGAAACACCATGTGGCCACAGGAGTACTATTCTCCATGATGCCGTGTTAGCAAGCGGCGGATGTTTCATATAATGCTGGTCTCTGAATTCAAGTTCCAAACCCCAAAAAGGAAGTTGCAAAGGGCTTGGGAAACAGAACCTCTGTTTAAACTTTGCATTTCCACATCGTCAGTGCTTCAAGTCTCAAATATACAACCATGAGCCTGAATCTCCTATTGCCAATGAAATTACAAATTTCAATATAGAAAGGAATGGTAGTAGTAATTGCCATAAAATTATCTTTATCATACTCTGAGCTTAAATGAAAACATTAGAAAATATCACTAAGCACAAACAGTAGAAAATCTAAACGCAAACAGCACAAGAACTGTGCAAACAACTGCGTCATGGAATATACAAATGTTCTTTGTGTTCACTGCTCACTGGAAATGCAGCATCCCAATTTTTTTTTCCTGAGTGAAATACTGGTGCCTTTCTTCCTGAGAATTTAAACCTGTGTGAAACACAGAGTAAGGAAGAGACCCCTGCCAATTTTATATGCTGCATTAGAACATTCCATATGAATATAAGAGCACACAAATTTAAGACTGCTTTTTCGAACATCTGGCCGTGGCTTGTCAGTTCGGACCATCACGGAATTTATTGCTAAGGTTGATATCCTTTTTGTTCCATCACAGCTGTGCACTCAAAGGGCACTCCCTGTGCCTCTTAGGAAGCCAGCTGTGCTGAAGTGCCCCAGCCTCCAGGACCCATGGCTTTGCTTTTGCAAAACCAGAGCAAGCTCCAGCCGCTCTTATTGTCTGCTGACCCCTCTATTCCACGCGCCCCGCCCCCAGCTCTCACCCCACCCAGAGCCTCCAGTGGGACCTCTACGCCCTCTGCACACACACCAGGACCATGTCACAGCGCTGACTCCCCATCACGCCCAGCGCAAATGCTAATTTCCTCTTCTCACAGAAATGACCTAAGGATGGGGCCAGCGATATAGCTCAGTGGCACAGCTCCTGCCTGGCAAGTTCAAAGTCCTGAGTTTGATTCCCGTACCAAAAACCCCCAAAACAACAGAAACCACAAAGATTTTAAAGAAATGACTTAAGGCTATGCCCCACATCGGTGCTTCACATCTCGATGTCCCTCGAAAGCCTCCTTAGTCATAGGAGGGATGTTTACAAAGTGCGCAGAGGACAGCGGCAGTGTACCGGACTTGCTTTTCACAGGGGGTTTGGGTAGAGGAGGCCGGTCGCTGTGGGGATGACCCAGAACTTGTGTCGCTTTTCCTGGAGTGTGCACGGACCGTCTGCTTCCCAGGTCCCTGGCGGGGAGCAGCTTTTCCTCTACTAGCACTGCTGCCCCTCTGTCCTGCCGTGCAGCCAGCAGACCACGAACGGAAACGAGCCAAATCGAACCTCTTTCCCTTTCAGCTGCGGGTTTCTGGTATTTTGTCCAGTGAGGAAGGAGATAACTAAGACAGTGATTTTCCAGAACGCTTATCCAACTTCCTCTCTGCTCTTTCTCCCTCGGTAATTTTCCTTCTAGTAAGGATGACTGTGCAGCACCCTATTGCATGTTCCAACTTGTTCTGTTACCGGTTCTACCAACAGTTTCAACTACTCATCACATAATCTTGTTTATTTTAATCACTAAAACGTGTCAAATGTCTAGAAATAGCATAATGCGGGAGGGTGAGTCCAATCTGAAGAAGGAATTGTGTCCTGGTAGTCACTAGCTCTATCTGCACACCTTAGCTCATGGGGCTTGTTTCTAAAGTGTTGTAAGAGGCAGAAGATGCCTCTGATCCTAGCGGGTGCCTTGCTCAAGGATACTGCGTGCTATCAGCTGTCTGAACTATCTGTTCAGTTTCAGTATTTTTCTTTCTTGTGTAATGTTTATTAGTACAAGTTTGTGGTACGCAGCGATTACATTCAGCTAGGGGGGTTGGCACACACACACATCACAACTTGATTCTGTTTACTTACTCTGCTACCCCACTGCCACCCTCCCTCCTCCCTCAGGTCCTCCTCTTTCCTCTACAGAGAAAGTGTGCCTTCCTATAGCAATCTCTCCGTCCACTGTATCCACGACTGCCAGGTTATGTGAAGTCCCAGTTAATGTGAATGACTAGAAGTGTACATTTACAAATTACTAGGCTGCTTCTCTCAGATGTAGGGACATCAATAATCTAAGATGCTTCCTGCAGTCAGCATCCTGAACAGAATGTGATATCAGCGTTTCTTATAAAGTGCGGCTCACGTGCACACACAATGCACAGTGTTCTACTGAGACTGAGAAGCTGAATCTAGTTTATTACACTTAACACAATGGTCTCCAGTTTCATTCATTTTTCTGCTAAAATGATTTCACTTTTCTTTATGGCCAAATGATATTTCTTTTTTATATTTTTTTATCATTGGTTGCACACCTGGGCTCTTTAGAGTTTAGCAATTGTGAATCACACTAGTATAAACATGTTTATGCATGCACAACTATGGTGTAATGATTTCAGTTCTTTCAAAAACATGTGTAGGAATATACAACTGTATCAAATACTACTTATATTTTAGTTTTTGTTGAGGAATTTCCACATTGACTTCTACAGTAATTATACTATTGATATCCCTGCCTGCCAACAATATAGGAGATTTTACCCCAGATTCTTCTCAGCATTCATAGATTTTTGTATTCTTGATGCTAATCATGTGGCTGAGATGAGACAGAATCTCAGTATAGTTGGAATTTGCTTTTTCTCAATTGTTGCAGAAGTTGAATAATTTTCATGTACTTATTGGCCACTTTATTTCTTCTTATGAGAATTGTCTATTCAATCCCTTTTGCATAATTTGATTGGGTTATTGGCTTTTGAAAATTAATTGTATGGAGTTCTTTATATATTCTAGATACTTATTTTTTTTTATACCGGGAATTGAGCTCAGGACTTTGCATTTGGCAGGCAGATGCTGTGCCACTGAGCTATATCCTGGGCCTTAAGTTCTAGACATTAGTCATCAATCAGAAAGGCAGCACCCAAGATTCTTTCACTTTCTGTTGTTTTCTTTTCACTATATTAATTGCTACCTTCTGTGTGTGGAAGGTTTCTAATTTGATGCAATTTTATTTGTTGATCCTTGATATTATTTTCTGTGATGATGAAGTTCTACTCAGAAATTCTGCACAGGAGACTATAGATTCAAGTGTTTTCTCTGCATAATTATGCACTGATTTGAAAGTTTCTGGTTTTATAGTTAGGTGTATCACCATTTTTCTTTTGATTTTAGTGCATGTGATAAATAGGGATATAGATTTAATCTTCTGCGTGTGGATATAAAGTGCTGCCAGGACCATTTGTTAAAAAGGCTATATTTTCTCCAATGTATGTTGCTGACCTCTTTCTCAAAAATGCTACCATTGCATGTATTAGTTTGTGCCTTTTTTGTTCAATTGAATTGGCCTAATGGATGTTTAGGTGCAAGTGCTATTTTGTTTTTGTTACTATAGCTTTGCAGTATACTTGGAATCTGGTGGTGTGGTGCCTCCAGCACTGGTCCTTTTGATCAGAATTTCTTTGAGTATTCTGGATCTTTTCTAGTTCCAGATTTATTTTGGTATTCTTTTCTACCTCTATCTGGAATATTATCAGTATTTTAATATGAGTTACATTGAAACTGTAGGTCATTTGTGGTACAATGACCATTTTAACAAAATTTGTCTTTGTGTGGTGATCTATGAACATGGGAAGTCTTTCTATTGTCTAATGTCCACTGTAATTTTTTTCAATATTACCTAGGTTTAATGAGATAGGAGTCCTTTATCCTCTTGGTTAGGTTGAATGCTATGTACTTCGTTTTCTCGGAAGGTGTTATGAATGAAATTTCTTCCCTCATTTCTTTATTGGTGAGTTCGTTGTAGGTGAACAGAAGCATGATACATTTTGGGGTGTTGATTGTGTATCAGCCACTTTGCTGAATGTCTTTCCTTTTTTTAAGTTTAAGAATTATTTCAGGGAGCATTTTCACGTTCTACATAAAAGTTCATCTTATCTGAAAGTGGGCAGCTTGGCTTCTTTTCTATTTGAATTCCCATATTTCTTGCTGTTGCCTGATTGGTCCACCTGAATTCTCAATTACTATATTTACCAGGAATAGGACTGTGTTTAACAGAAGTTATCTAAAAAGAAATGCTTTAGTTGTATTACTTATTTTTTGCTACACAGTTGATAGATTTTATACTCAAAAGCTCATATACATGTGTGAATGCTGAGATGATTATCAGAAATATTTGAGTAGGAATATTTGTTTCATATATTAAAATTAATTTGATAAAATGTATACTTTTGGATAAAATTAATTTGTTCTAATTGATTTAGTGATTTAGTTCCTTATTATTCTCCTGTAATCTTTCATTCATGTTTTGTACTTGATTTTTATGTTACTTTCAAGGAAGTTAAAGTAGTACATTTTTATGGAGAAGTGGAACCAAACTTCAAATGATTTTATTTTGTTGGGATTGTTGTCACAAAACCCAACAAGCCTCGTTCTCCTGTCCGCCATCATCTGTGTGTCCGTTCTTGCCTTGGTTGGTAATTCAGTGATGATTCGCCTTATACATTTGGATCCCCGTCTTCACACACCCATGTACCTACTCCTCAGCCAGCTTTCCCTCATGGACTTAATGGACATCTGTACTACTGTCCCCAACATGGTCTTCAACTTCTTCTCTGGCCAGAAAAGCATCTCCTTTCTGGGGTGTGGGGTACAAAGTTTCTTCTTCCTCACCATGGCTGGGTCTGAAGGGTTACTGCTGGCCTCCATGGCTTATGACAGATTCGTGGCCATCTGCCACCCCCTCCATTACCCCATGCGCATGAGCAAAAGGATGTGTGCGAAGATGGTCATGGGATCTTGGACGCTGGGCTCCCTCAACTCCCTGGCACACACAGTCTACGCCCTTCATCTGCCCTACTGCAGGTCCAGGGCCATCAATCACTTCTTCTGCGATGTCCCCGCCATGCTGCCCCTGGCCTGCCTGGACACCTGGGTCTACGAGTACATGGTGTTTGTGAGCACCAGCCTGTTCCTCCTCCTCCCTTTCCTTGGCATCATGGCTTCCTATGGGCGGGTGCTCTTTGCTGTCTTCCACATGCGCTCCAAAGAGGGAAGGAAAAAGGCCTTCACCACGTGCTCCACACACTTAACAGTAGTGACCTTTTACTATGCTCCTTTTGTCTACACTTACCTCCGGCCCCGGACTCTGCGCTCCCCAGCAGAAGACAAGACCCTGGCAGTCTTCTACACCATCCTAACCCCTATGCTGAATCCCATTATCTACAGCCTGAGGAACAAGGAGGTGCTGGGGGCCATGGAAAGAGTGTTTGGGATATTCTCTTCCAGGAAGAAGTGATTGTGGTATTTCTGCTATGCTTCCTTTATCTTCTTTCTTTGCTTAGTTGAACACTATGGAACAGTGTGGCCTGATGGAAATAGGATAGCACACTTGTGTAGCTTAAAACTTTAGTGACACATTAAAACACAGTGCTAATGTAAATAATATCTTAGTTACTCTATCATACTGTGGTCATGTTTTTATTCAAAATAACATAGGGGCTGGGGATATAGCTCAGCAGTGCAGTGCCTACACGGCAAGTGGAAGACCCTGAGTTTGATTCCCAATAACACAAAAGAAAAGCAAAATGATATTATAATAGATATAATACTTGGAAAATGGTCTTCAATTTTATATTGTCTATAATTATAATGAAGTATATTGATCATATGTTTGTGCACATTTTATTCTTAATGTAACAATATACTTCCACTGACATAATTTCTATAATTGATGTAAAATTAATATTATGCTCATGCACTTGCTTTTATTTTACTTTGTCATTCTTGTGTATATTTCATATTAGACTATATAATAATTTGCATTGCCCACATTTCAAGTATGCAAATTGACATAAGGCAAGTGTCTGCTGGGTTGCAAAGCAAACACTTGGGGAAAAACTGCTCACATCATGGAGGTCAGGAAATGAAGAAAGCATAGCTCAAAGCAGGTCCTAAGTGAATTAAGACTCTTGATGCTAGGTTTCTAAGATCATAACTTCCCTGCTCATTGGAGACCCATGATGATGTCTTGACAAGAATAATCACATCCAAACAACCAGCATTTGCAAAGCTTGAACGTAGCTGGTACGTGGAGATTGACTGGAGGAATGGAAGCACACATAGGAGCAGTGTCAGAGTAAAATACATGAGGGACCATGTACACTACTCAAGGTCACACCTCCTTGATGCACCTGGGAACACCCCGGAGTGTGCTTACTCGTCTGCTAGGCCTGTCTTAGTCCATCGAAGTTCCCATGTCTGGATTAACGATCAAAGTCTACCCTTTGTCAGCTTCTCACCTAAACGCATCTCTTTAAACTATACTTAATCTCAAAACAAAGACATAGCAAGTTCATAACTGCACCTAATTGTCCGTGTATATAACCATAAATGCAATCATCTCTTCCCAAAGTGCCAAATATTTCATCATTTTTCAAAAATCCAAGCCCAAATCTCTTCTTGGACCCATGCAACTTTTAGCTGCAAACATCTCTATCAAAATATTAAAAAATTATAGAACTCCATTCTACAACGGCAGAGGATAAACACTTCTATTCCCAAAGGGAGGAATAGGGGGGATACAAAAGAATCAGATAAAACCAAAGCCCAACAGGGCAATCAGTAGATTATGGAGCTGCATGTCCAGCATGCAGGTCAAGCTGTGGTGAGACATGAGCTGCAGAGGTTGTGGGCAGCCTCGCCACCCTGCCATTGTCAGTTATAGCAACATGACTTCTCTTTCCCTGGGTCCACTCAGTGACTCCAGCCTCGCTCAGCAGAAATTCCAAACAGATATCCCTGCATTTCCCACTTCCTGGGGTTTCCACTGCATTCCTGATAGTACTTTCTCACAGCTATACATTCTGCCCTCACAGGCTGGCATCCCAGGCCTTCTAAAAACTGGATGGAAGCCTCCATGACTCAACAACTTTTGCATTCAGAGTGCCTGAAAGTCCAGCACAACGTGGATGGTGCAAAGA
>NW_004955619.1:107003-108317 GCF_000276665.1 Chinchilla lanigera
TAGATGAGGTCCATGAGGGAGAGCTGACTGAGCAGGATGTACATGGGCGTGTGGAGCTGGGCGTCCAGGAGGATGAGCAGGACCATGGACAGGTTGCCGGCCAGGGCCATTAGGAAGATGGGAAAGATGAGAACGAAGAGGGCAAGGCCAGCCCTTGATGGGGGGAACAGGCCCAGGAGGATGAAGTCGGTAGAGCCCTGAGTGTGGTTCTCCATGGTGTATTCATATGGATTATTCTAAAAGACAAAGACAACCCTGCAAAAATAGATCACCATTAGCCAATTTTTAAAACTCCTTAAGGTAATTAGCATCTAAATCATTTACAAAATTGTAGGGTTGGGGATGTAGCTCAGTGGCCCAGCACCTGCCTGGCAAGCACAAGGCCCTGGGTTTGATTCCTGGTACCAAGAAAAGAAATTGTAAAATTAAAAATAAATAATCTTACCTGTTTTTTAAAAAATTAATTTTATTTTCCTATTAAGTAAACACTATTTTATGAAACATCTATTTATTCCTCAAAACATTTTTAGGAAATATAAAAACTTCAGAACACTAATATTCCTATTATAACTTCAAGAGAATGAAAATAGTTTGCTTCCCCACTTGAACTTAGAAATCATCAAATTCTGATCTTATATCATTCAAACACATGTATGGAAAATTAGTATAAATGTACATTAGAGGTGCATGCCATGAATAAAATTTTAGTACTTTCATGGTGTGACTTTTGCTTTTATATTTACTTTTTCAGACTTACTTTTAATATTTCAGCAAACTGTCACTTTTTAAGAAAGTATATTTCTGTTTTAGAGAACTTTGTCCAAAAATCCTATGTGAAATTTCCTTAAATCAGATGTCATTATGATTTTCTCTTGATTAGAAATCTGGAGTGGAATCTTATTGTGACATCCCTCTGTGATAAATTCATAGTAAGTCCTATTCTTGAGTTCAGCTATTGATCATCAGCCTTTCTCTTTCAACAATTCCCTCAAAGTTAGAACATTAATAGTGCTCTGGATGATTGCAGAGAAGACATCAAAGTGTGTACCAGGCACTTAAAGATGCTCTGGGTCAGTAATCACTTGGTAAATATAAAATTAAACCACGGTGAGATGCCACTGCACATTCAGTAGAAGAATTTACCAAAGAAACAAATTAAACAGATGTGGAATAGTTGGAAAACTTTGCGTTTATTTCTTTCTTGTAGTCCTTTCAAATGAGACTGTGAATGTGCAGAATAATGTAGTAATGGCTCCAGAGATGAAACGGGATGTGGATATGATGTAGTAATTGCACTTTGTCCGTGAAACGCTA
>NW_004955619.1:109567-110974 GCF_000276665.1 Chinchilla lanigera
GGGAAGAGACTCAGGTTGGAGTCCGTACCTTAGGAATCAGCAGACCTAGAGGCAGGGCTCGGTTCTACCCTAAGAAGAGGCATGGAATTTACGACTATTCTCACACATCATCACCAGGAACAGGGAAGGTTTGCCGGGATGCAGTTTCATTTCATCCTAAAGGTAGTCTCCCCAGGTAGGTATATACTGTGACACTTTATGAGTGAGAAAGCTCACTTTATGAGTGAGAAAGCTTTATATATACTGTGACACTTTATGAGTGAGAAAGCTCAGATTCAGAGATTTTAAGTGAACTACCCTAGAATGACAGCTAGAAAAATGTCCATGGCCACAGAAAGAAACACATGTAAAGTTTACATCTAAGTATGATTTAATGCACATGTGTATTGTAATGTATATGTGTTAATGCACAGAGAAATTGTATTTACAGTATTTACAGAAATATACACAAACACATTTAAACTGTTTAAAGTTATTTTTCAAATATCTTTGATTAATGATCCAAAATATGGGAGGGTCACAATTTAATCACCCAAAACAGAAATAAAAATAAAAAGAAGACAAAATATTAAAATAAAAATATAGACAAGTGATAAATTACTTAAAACTGTGTTAAAATTTCTTTAAGTACAAATGATGCTATTGTACTGGTAAAATTTTATCATATCATGTTTTCTAAATCACACAATTTTACTGTTTTGCACTTAACCAGACAATGAATATAAATATGCTCATTGAAAAAGTGTTTTGTAAATGACTGAGAATTTATATCTTATTCCCAATGACACAATGTCCCTAATAGGAAGATTTGATTCCAGAGAAACGTCCTTGTGATCTCAAGTGTGAGTCAGGCATATATTAAGGACCATAAATAGAATTCTTTAAACACTGTCCACATATTAAAATGAATTCTGCGTTGCAGTGATCATTGCATAGATCACCTTTTGTATTTTTATTTTATTTTATGAAAAAATGTAAAACAAAATTTCATTAAGAAAGAATATCAATAGATGATACATTACATGTAGTTATCTTTAAAGTAGTTGCCAAGGGTACAAGATAAGGGCATAAGAATTTCTTTAATAGCTATTTGCACAAAATTTTCATTTTAATGAGCTAAAAAAGGATACATTAAGATCGCTTTTCCTTGAACTTCCATTTAGAGTTGAAAATAAGATACTGAAAAATGCCTCTTTTGTGATTCCTGGATTAAAAAAATACCTAGATTTTTCTCGTGTAACACCCTTGCTATAGCAGGAATACCTGAAATGAAGATCTTTGAGTCACTGGTGCCCACAGAGGGACCAAGTGAAAACAGCTGGGAACTAAGGAGCGGCGCCCCCCACAGCCTGCACCGTGCAGTTTTCACTGTGGCACAGACTCCCATGCTCTGCTCCCTTTTGATTA
>NW_004955619.1:113807-115184 GCF_000276665.1 Chinchilla lanigera
CATAAAATGATATTATTATAGGTATGACTGGGAATTATACAAAGAAACTCAGAAATTAAATTTTTCTTGCATATTGCACCTTAAGTATTCACTTATCTGTCAGACCTAATGGAATGAATAAATTTTGCCTTCCCTTCAGGAAATGATGCTGTTCTTTTTTTTTTTTTTTGAAGGACTTAAAAATGTTTGTATTTTTAACTTTCTTTCCAAAAACTTTCCTGAATTCAGAAGGCAAAAATTTTTCAGTATCTTCACATGCGAGAAGCTAATGAGTTTATTTCTTGTTTTCAAACTTTGTGTTACTACGTGTTGCGGTATGTGATTGTTATTTGTGCTGTGGGACGTCCATCCACACAGGTGAACACCTTAAGCCTACTTAGGGCCCCTCCCTCTCCCCTTCCGGCCCCTCCTTCAGCCCTTCCGTTTCCTTCTACTCACGCAGGATCTCTCTCCGTGTTTCCTATTATCCATATTTTATTTTGCTCCGGATTTATTTGTAATTTTGATTTTTATTATAAAAGAAACCATATAATATTTAAGATGGTGTTTATTTTGCTCAATATTATGGTCTCAAGGTGCATATTATGGTCTCAAGGTGATTTATTTTGCTAAATATTATGGTCTCAAGGTGTATTCCTTTTCCTATAAATGACTCAGATTTATCCATCTTTATGAAAGAGTTGCACCCCACTTTGTATGAATTTCCTGCTTGCTTTATCCATTCATCTATTGAGTAACAATATTGCACTTCCAAGACACCTCCATTTGTAACGTAACCTGCAATCTGGAATGAGGTTTCTTCCTGCTTTACTCTTTGCTCAGGGTTCCTTTGGTTGATCTGAGGATCTTTGTATTCTACATCAAATTAGGATCCTTGTTTCCAGTTCTGTGAGGAATGCCATTGATAATTAGATTGCAGTTGCATTAAATCTATATATGAGTTCCTTCAACGTGGACATTTAGCCACCATTGGCTCTGAATAACCAGGAGTAGAAGATACATTTTCTGATGTCTTTTCTAATCTCCATTTTTCTGATGTCTTTTCTAATCTCCATTTTTCTGGTGTCTTTTCTAATCTCCATTTTTTCTGAGTTCTATAATTTTCATTATAGAATTTCCTTAATTTTTCTTTATAGAAGAAAGTGAGATTTCTTTGACTTCCTCGGTAATACTAATTCCTAAGTGTTTAATTTTTGAAGCCATTTGGATGATATCATTTTCTTAATTTTTTCTCAGAGACTTCATTACGGGTGTACAGGACCACTGTTGACTTTAGTATTCATGTTGTATCATGCTACCTTGCTGAAATTGCTTTCTATGTCTAGAAGTCTTTTTGGTGAAATTTGGGGTCTTCTATTAAAGTTCAGATCATCTGAG
>NW_004955619.1:115487-134655 GCF_000276665.1 Chinchilla lanigera
ACATGTACAGCATATATATTGTTGCTATTGGTGTTATTGGTGCTCTTGCCTGATTCCCCGCGCTGAAGTTTGAATACTGTATTGATCCAGCATGGTGATAATAGATCCTTTCATCTTATGACGTTTTAGGGCAAAAGCTTTCAGCTTTTTTCAGTTTGGCATACTGTTGGAAGTGAATTGGGCACAAATGTTTTTATCAGATTGAGATGCCATTCCTCTCTTCCCATTTTTCAGGGATTTTCTTATGATCAGCTATGGGAATTTATCAGAGTCTTTTTCTGTGTCTATTGAGATGCCTGTGTGATTTTTGTCCTCATTTCTGTTTCTATGATTTGCTACATTTATTGATTTGCAAATGCTGAATTACCCATGAATTATCCCTGAGTGAACTTGCCTACTCAGTCGTGGTGTCTGCCTTTTACATGACTTGCTTTCTGCTTGCAAGTGAGTTGTGGAGGGTCTTTGCATCTGTGTTCATTGATGAGATTGGACTGTAGTTTTTCTTTCTAAATCAGGGCCTTGTCCATTGGTGGAATCAAAGTAATGCTAGCTTTCAAGAATGTGGCAGTATTTACCTCTCTCTTTTTTTTTACAATGTCATTGAAGAGATTGAAGAGTATTTACAGGAGATTTTTCCTAAAGTTCTTGTGTAATCAATAGTAATCCCATCACATCTTGGGCTTTTCTTAACAGGTAGATTTTTATTAGGCATCAGTATCATTGCCTGTTATTGTGTTATTCCAGAATAGTACATCTATTCATTCACTTTTTATTTTAAAGAGAAAAAAATAAAAATAACAGTAAAACAGAGTTTTAAAACAGGCTAGGAGGAGATTAACAATAATTAATACATTGAAAGTCCTTATGTGCATAATAATTATTCAGAGTACAAGTTATAGGCATGAAATATTGTCTAAACAGTATTAGCACAAATTTTTGTAATTTATACATTTCTCAAAATCTGTCCATTTCTTCTGGATTCTCCAATTTGTTGGAGTACAGATATTTTAATTTAAATAATTTATTTGATGTAATTTATATTTTAATTATAAATATTTTACATTAAATAATTCATAATAATCTCAATTTTCATGGTGTTCATCTGGATTTTACCTTTTTCATACTGCACTGATATGGTCTTCTCTTTCATTTTCTTTCTTTTTTTAAAGAGAAAAGAACAAAAACAAAATAACAAAAACAAAGACCACAACAACAACAACAAAAAACCTATAAAAACGATACAGAACTTCAAAACAAGATGAATGGAAATCAACAATTACCCACCATTTTATTCACCTATTCTTTGTTTTGTGTTTTCTGTCTCAGGTTCATTAATTTTTGCTTTGGTACTGATAATTACGTTCTTTGTATTAGGTCTAAGTTTTGATTGTTCTTGTTTTTCATTATTTAGTTATTTATTTGATCTTCCTCTGTTTTTTTTCCGGTGTGGAAATCACATCTATTAAACACTCTTCTTAATATGGTTTTCCTTGTCTACCATAAAACCTAATACTGAAATTATTGTGCTGAAATGATTGTTTGATTCTAGGAATTAATTTATTCCTTGACTTCTTCTGTGACCCATTTTTTCAGAAATATGTTGCTTAATCTCCGTGTGTGTATATATTTTCTTCTTTTGATTTCTACCTTCTCTGAGCTATGATCTAGTAATACATATGTGATTAATTTCAATTATTTGTATTTACTGAAGTAAGCTTTATGAGCTAGTATTATTCTATTTGGAGAACCTCCTTGTGTTGCTGAGAAAAATGTCTATTCTATTATTTTTGAGTTGAACTGCCTAACACGTCCATTTGTCAAAGGTTCAGTTGAATGCTGATAATTTCTTCATTGGTTTTTTTCTAGTTAATCTGTGACAGTGATATATCGAGACTCCCCCACCATAAGCATGCTGATGTTTCTGTGAGTGCTTTTGTCCTGTAGTGTCTGTTTTATGAGCTTCAGTGTTCTGCTGTCTGATGCATATGCACTTATAACTGCTATGGCTTTATGTTCAACTGTTCCCTTAACCAGTAACAGTGACCTTCTTTCTTTCTTTGCTCACTTTTGGTTTGAAATTGCTTTGTCTGAAAATTACTTAGCTACTCCTGCTTGTCTGGGCCTACTTTGGAATGGAATATGGTTTCCTGTTCTTTTAATTTTTAGTCTATGTCTTTCTTTTTGAATTAGATTGTTCTATAATACTACTGTATTAGCACGTATTATGGATAGCATGTATTATGGCAGCATGTATTATGGATACCCAGTAGTATCCATAATACTACTGGGTTTTGTATTTTGCATCCAATCTGTAATCTGTATCTTTAATTGGGAAACTGAGGCCATTTGCATGCAAATAATGTATGAAATGTGTTGATTTGGCCCTGTTATTGTGTTTGAATCCTGTTGCTGATTCTTTGTTTTTCTGTTTGGCTTAACTGGTCAACATTTCCAGTGTTTACATCCCATAAGACCTTTTGGCATTGTTGGCTTCATTGTCTCATTGTAAGAAAGCTTTCAAGAATTTTTGGATTTCTAGTTTATTTCTTATAATTGTAATAACACATTCATTACAATTAACAAACTGCCCATGAATAATACAGGTGTCCTGTCTAAACATTCAGGCAAGAACCTATATATCAATCTTCCTTAGAAGAAAGAAAGTGTTTTGTAGTGGGAAGAGATAAGAATCCTTACTTTATGTGGGAAAAGAGACTTAAAGATTTTCATAGAATAGAAAAGAATATCCATCGTTTTGGTACCGGGAATCACACTTTCACTCATTTTGAGAAAGAATTCTCATTGCATGTCCCACGGATGCAAGATCAGGTGGCAAACACTCATCTTCTGCAGATGTATGAGCCTGTAGCTATAAGTACAGTGCAGTTTAAGGCAGGTTTACTGCTGGGATCCAGGAATTCACGACTTGCCTGGACAGCACACCAATACCTTTTCTCAGAAACACTGTGAGGGGCTGTGAAGTAGTGTGTGAAATATGAAAGCAAAGGAATTTCCACAAATATGACACAGAAGAGCTGGGTTTCTGTGCTTTATAAATGAGCGTATGGGTGCTGATATGATTCACAGAAGAATCAAGAGTTGAGGGAAAATAATTTATTTATTATACATTTTACCCAATTGCATGGAATGCCGTAACACTTCATGCACTATGGTTGAAATTTTGCATGCTAGTAGTACTGTAATTATTATTTGAAAACGCAATGGACTGAAAAAACCAACACATGCTTTGAGGTGGAAACAGTTTAAAAGGAGATCAGATAATCAGTAAATAGCATCTGCTGACATAAACAGAAAATCTGTAATTAATGAGATGCAAAGAAAACGAGTCTATGAGGTGATAATAAAACAGAGACGATTGCAATGCTCTCAGTATCACGTTTTAGCACTCTGAAACCTGGGATGAACATGAGTAGAGAAAATGTTACAGTTCAAGATGTGAGCTCGCAGGTGCACTCTTACAAATATTCCGAAAAATCTTGACAAGGGGGAAACAATTTTTGCAGTTGTAACTTTTGAGTTTCTAGAGTGTCATGTAGTGAAGATGTGAGCGATTCATGCCTGATTCTTTGAGGTGTTGATTCCCGAGGAATCCATCAGGGAACTGCATTCCGTTTAGCAGGAAAGTAACAGAAAGTGTGACGGGGAACACTGCACACAAGAAACTGTCAGTGTCAGGTTGATCAGCTGAGCATTGCATACCACATTAAGGAAAGTGATGGCTGTACCATAATTTTAGTTAGATAACTCCAGATACAATTTCAAGCTAGGTGGGTTTATTTGTTATTTATTTTATATGAAAGATGTGAAATATGTTTAGATATATGCAATAATTGATTGTTATAGTAGCAAAATCTCATGTTCAGCACCTTCCATAGTTGCTGTTTCTTTGGGTGCAATATAAGCACTTGAAATTTTCTTTTTCCAAAATTTAATGTGAAATATATTATTAAGTATAATTTAGACTATGCATTAGATAACTAAACTTAGGTATCCTACTTAGCTGCAAAGTTGTATCATTTGATGTACTTCTGCCCACATCCTCCCAATCAGAAATCCTGGAAACCACATGCTACACATATTTTGAGGTAATTAACTTCATTTTATATCCAAAATATATAAACAATATCATATAGTATTTTTTTTTTCTTTTTACAGTGCATTGAACCCAGAACTTCACATTCATTAGGGGAGTACCCTATAGCTGAGGTACAACTCCAGAACCTTTAAAATTTTATATTGATGCGGTCTCCTTGAAATGCCTAACTGGCCTGGAACTTGTAGAACTCCTGCCTCAGTTTAATCAGGACGTGGGATTAGGGGCATATGCCACCGAGCCTGACTAGCACTTTTAGTTTCCATCTAAAAGTGAATCAGTTAAAAAAAAAATTAGAAAAGGGGAAAGAGACTTGTACCCTTGTACTAATATAATCAATTACCAATTCTATCAGTGGAAGAACAAATGAGAATCAGCTTTGGGATCCTTTCCAGGAAGTCCCCCTGCAAGCACGTCTGGAAGGCGTGGGCCATTGGAGATGACACAGGGAGGAAAAGGCTGCACTCTGCCTGTCCACCTTTCTTTTTTGGTAAGCTGAGACAAATAAAAATAAAATCTGCACAATCAAATACATAGTCATTATTATATCATATCTTAAACATTTTTATTTTAAGGAGAAAAACAAAACCAAAATAATGAACAAAAAACATAAAAAAAACCATGAAAACAAGAAAACAATACAAAATTTTAAACAAGGTGAGAGGAAATTAACAATGGTTGTTGTATTATAAGTTGTTATACTCAAGTTGGTTATTTAGATAAATAAATATAGCATGTAAGCTTGAGTGACCAACTGAACAGTAACTGTTCCTTTCAATAAAGCAATAGAAATTAGTAGTACAATTATCTTACCTATCTTGTGTGTGATTGTGTGTGTGTCTGTATTTGCTTCTTCCTTTGTTTTCTCTTCTCCCTCATCCCAGTATCCCAGTTGTTCTTTCCTCTTGAGCAATTTCTTTCCCGTTCACAATATCTATATTTTAGCTTAAACTTTATTTCTAGTTTCTGAGACCTCAGCATTAAACATTTTTCTAGTGGCTTTTTACTGCTAAACACAGTGAAGAAATTGACCTACATTTTCAGAGAGCAGAACTTCCCAGTCACTCTTCCCAGGGCCCCCAGCACCTCCTTGTTCCTCAGGCTGTAGATCACAGGGTTGAACATGGGGGTGAGGATGGTGTAAATGACAGCCAGGACCTTGTCCTCGGCTGGAGATCGGAGGGACTTTGGGCGGAGATAAGTGTAAGCAAAAGGTGTGTAGTAGAAAGTCACCACCGTGAGGTGGGTGCTGCAGGTGGAATAGGCCTTCTTCCTGCCCTCCCGGGAGCGCATGCGGTAGACAGCAAGAAGGACCCGTCCATAGGAACATAGAATACCCAGGAAAGGAAACACCAGAAAAAGGATGGTACTAATGAACACGGTGTACTCATAGACCCTGGTGTCCATGCAGGCCAGAGTCAGCATGGCTGGGACATGGCAGAAGAAGTGATTGATGGCCCTGGACCTGCAGTAAGGGACATGAAGAGCATACACTGTGTGTGCACAAGAATTGATAGCGCCCATTGCCCAGGATCCCAGGACCATCAACACACACACTCTTTTGTTCATGCGGATGGGATAGTGCAGAGGAGAGCAAATGGCCACGTAACGGTCATAGGCCATGGACATCAGGATCAGTGCTTCTGCACCTGCTAGAGTCAGGAAAAAGAAACTCTGGAACCCACATCCAAGGACAGAGATGGACTTGTCTCCAAATAAAAAACCCGAAACCATCTTGGGGACAGTGGTGGAGATATAATTTAGATCAACAAGTGAGAGCTGACTGAGCAGGATGTACATGGGTGTGTGGAGCTGGGCATCCAGGAGGATGAGCAGGACCATGGACAGGTTGCCGGCCAGGGCCATTAGGAAGATGGGGATGAGGAGAATGAAGAGGAAGAAGCCAACCTTTGATGGGGGGAACAGGCCCAGGAGGATGAAGTCTGTAGAGGTATGGGTGTCATTTTCCATCATGCATTTGTCTATTTTTCCTGAGAGTGTCTGAAAGAATATGGTAAAAATCAAATAAGAAACAATTTTAAGTCATTATTTCATTCAGAGTGATGTATTCAATGATTCCAGCTCTTTAGTAAAGAAGAAACTATTTGGAAAATTATCTTCAATTTCTGCAGCATTCAAATATCAAAAAATGACAAACATGTAGGAACATATAAATCTGTGAATTAATGAAAGTAACATATTTCTGTAATGTCTTTATTCAAGCCCAGATATTTTATTACTTACGTCAGTTGTCATTAATATGAGATGTTACACTCTAACGGTATGTATAAAAAACTATGGACATATCTAAGTGGTGCAGTCAAATTTTAATATAGTTTTATGTATTATATAATATATAATATATAATTTTATATATAATAAATTTTAATAAACCCCATCAATTTTTTTTCCTTTCTGAGGTCTGATTATTTTCATAAGCAACTTGTGTCACACAATGATATTTAAATTTGCTTTGTTACAAATTTTATAAGGAATTAAAAGTTATTATTTTAAGACGTCAATGTCAAAATCAAACAAAGAAACAATAATGTACAAGAAAACCCTCTTCCATGTTCTACACATATTTCAGTCACATTCTTTGGCCTCATGATCTGCAAGGTATCTTGAAGGGATGGACCTTTCCCACAGGACCTTCCGTCATTACCCTCAGATTGAAGTCTTTCAAGGAGGACATGGGACCCCCTGGCTCCTAGTACAGGCATTGTAATTCCTAAAATATTTGATCATTCATATGTCTGCACGTCCACATGTGAGAAGTGCATCCAACTGCCAGAAGATATGTGAATTTACAGCATTATAAAGTCCAATCCAATTGACCCTGGAGCCTGTTCTCAATAGTAGAGACCAGCACTGCTCTGACAGTGTCCTGTCACTAGATCCTTCATGAAACAACTACTTCTTTCAAATGATTCCATAACAGATTCCAGAAAGTAGAAAATTAAATTCTCATACTATCATAACATATCATATATTTTTATAACTTTTCTTCTTTGTAAGTAATTTTTATTTTCAATCATTTAAAAACAAAGAAATATTCATAGGATTTAAAGAGATTTAGAACGCACCTTGCATATTTGTGTGTTCATATTACTGTGTCCTAAATCATACATCTCCATGAATTTCCAGGATGACTAATGAACATCAAAAGGTAGTGGACAATAAGAAGGCAATCAGGTGTTCTGAGATGAGTAGACGCAAATTACAAAGTTTCGTCTTGAATTTTGGTTCTGTCGAGGTGAATTCATTCTGCGTATTTGCTCAAGCCTGATAGACAAAGTTTAGAATAAAAGTTTGGTGCTGTTCTATTTCTCCCACTTAGTAGGAGTGTTAGTTTCTTTTCTCTGGGTGCTGAGACAAAATACTCAGTGCTGAAAATTAAGGAAGGAGAAGTTTTGTTGAGCTCACAGTTTGTGGAGGTTTCAGGCCATGATCAGCTGGCTCCAAGGCAGGGTGGCTGGACACATGAACAACCGTCCATGGCAGCAGAAGACAGCAAAAGTAACAAGAGCAAAAGATGAGAAGAAGCTTCTTTTCCTCATTTATATTGTATGTAGGCGGTAGCTAGGGGTTTAGCTCAGCAGCAGAGTGTCTGCCTGGCAAGCGCCAAGTCCTGAGTTTGATTCCTGGTACCGGAAGAAAAAAACTATATTGTATGTAGGCTACCCTCCCTCGGGTGGGTGTAGGACTCCCACCATCTCTGTGCCCTTCTCTCGCACAGGGTCAGGATGTTTACAAAGTGAGGACCTTGGCCCTTGCTGAGTTGCTTAGTTAAACTTATAAACTTTGAAAACTGACACAATGAACAACATCCTAGAGTAGAAAGGGCATGTCCTCTAGAACCTGGGATACAGAACTGCTGAATTACTTAGTCAAGCTTCTAGACTTCTCAGGTTGGCACAATGTATCAACCATCAGAGTAGGAAACTGCATTTGAGTTAGTGGACACAGCTACTGATCCTCTCTCCTGCAAGAGGGAAGAGGACAAACTCTGAGCTGCTGCCCATCTCTGTGCGGCAGTGTAGGATGAGCGTCAGCATTCAGCACGGACACCCACATGAGTGGCCGCTGCGCCATCTATGTTGTGACCCTCAGGATCACAGCAGGAGCACAGCTCCACTCCTGTTATTTCTGTCACACTCTTATTATTCTGTCACCGCCTGTTTCACTGATGTCTCCCAGTTTGTCTGCTATTTCTAATTAATTGTCAAAAGGCATTAAAGCTTCTAGTACAGCCGTTGCTATTGCTTGACAATTTAGATGACTGTACAGCAAGGAGAAGACACACTGCTAATGTCCAACATATGAAGCATTAAAATTAGTCAGAGATGGCCTTGAAAATGTGGATCACTGGAACAGCTCCAAGATTCCTGTGGATGTCTGAATTATTTATAGTTGATATCCTTTAAGATAAAACATACTGCTTCTCCATAGACAATTTTACTCATTTACACTTAAGTTTAAATGTAGTATATTTAAATGAAAAATGAATAGTACATTTTCCAGAAAATCTTAGTCTAAAAGGTTAGTAACATAGTTTTGTATAGAATTTTTTTTTAAAAGTTTGATAATCAAGAGATTAATATGCCTTAAAATAATGTGTAACTAAAAAGCACATTTACTTTGTAATCCCTTTGTATTGTTGCACTCAATCAAACCATAAATAAATTAATAAATACATATCCTCAAAATACAAATAAAACTGAGAAATAAGAAAATCTATATCCCACAATTTATGAGGATTTGGAGTCAAAAGTGTTGCTTCCTCCATCCAGCTTCAAAGGATCCCAGTCCAAGTCCACTCTCAAATGAATTTACCTGAGCTTTGCAAACACCCTGTTTCCCTCAAGCCCAGGCACATACTTACAGATCAGTATGGGAAGCATTTCCAATTGTGAATTGCAGCCACGGCCCCTGAAACTCTACTTCAAGTTCAGTTTCAAATTCATCATTCTTACACTGATGACAGCACTCATTTGCTAAAATGGATAAACTACAAACAGAGTTATCTCTGCCTAGAAGGTCGTCTGCATGACCAAAAGGATTCATGACAGGAAAGCAACACCTTTTTGAACACATTGTGCACTTGCATGAAAATGATCCTAGTTCTGTAAAATATAATTCTAGTACGCACATCCCTATGAAATAAAATTTAGAAAGGAGTTGTCAAACAGCCTCCAATCTTTTCCTTGCATGTGTCGTTTATCACAGGTCTAGACGTAATAAATTGCCTTAAGTAAAATATTTATTCTTCAAACATGATTTTTTTTTAAGTAAATATCTTGGATAATTTAACAAAAACACCACTTCACATTTTGAAACATTGAGTTTGCATAACTTTTAATGTATATTTTATTATACACTGCCATTATTAACTTTAAACTTACTATAATTTCAAGAATGAAGGATCATTTAAGGTGTACCTCAGTCTTAGTGTACAGAAAGTGAATGTAATTTTAGATAATGTTAACCAAGGTGTGGATTACCAAATTCACTATCAATTCACATTACGTGTGAAGAATCACATTTATCTTCTCCAGACTTGTGTGATACATTAGATGGTAAAGCACCTTCATTATTATAAAAAATGCTTTACAGTTATCTAAAGAGCACCCTCACTTTTATTTTTAAGGTGTAATCTATTATCTACCATTCATCTATCTTTTAAATTCATGTTAGTTAAATAAAAATTCCTTTTGATGTTTTCTTATAGAAAATCCTTCTAAACTCACACATTGCTTATTCCAGTACTTTATTTTTTAAGCACTTTCTGAACTGCTTGCATTTCATATAAAAACTGAACATAAAAATACATCTAGAGTATGTGCCTTATCTCCTTTCATTAGATTGTGGGGCTGACCATTATCCCATGGGTATCACATGGACAGAGCTCTATTTTCTGGAAATCACCTTGAACATTTTCCGAACACCCACACCCTCACCTCTCATCCCTGTACAGCTCAGCAATGACACATGTGTGAACACTCAGAGGCCTCACAAATCCAGGCCATCCTGACATGGAGGCGGTCTGCCATCTGTGTATGTATTCGCTCAGGAAAGGCCAGGGGGACTTGGACCACAGAGGCCAAGTCTGCAGCACACAGGCTGGCCCTGGGCCTAGGCTGGGCAAGGAGCCCTGATAGTTGTTTTGAAATATTCCTAGGTGTGTTAAGGGTCAACTGAATGGAGAATTATTCTATTCAGACTCTCCCAACACCATTACATCTCAAGGCCTATGGGACCGTATATGGTAAGTTTTTACTATGCAGCCAGTGCATTGAGAAAATGTTTCTCTATGTATTTGCCAGTTTGAAATTCTCAGATAGCAAACGTACTCCATTACAATGCAATATGATATATTTAACCTAAGCCTATTGGAAGGAATTCTTAGGGTGTCTGGCACTTGAGGATACAACTTTAATTTGTTTTATGTACTCTTTGTGAACAAAATGGTTTCACATTTGTAATAGTTATATCACAGAGAAATGCACTAAGAATTAAACTGAGTAATAAAGGGTTTCAATTCCCCACCTTCGTGGGATGCTACTTAGGAAATACAGACATTGCATTTCATAGCAGATAAAACATTAACCACTGAGGTGTCTTTTTTGCATTCTCTGCTAACTAAACTAATGGGAGGTTTCCTGGGGAGAAATCCTACTGGCCTAGTATAGGTTTATGTTTTCTAATTTTGTTATTATTATAAAATATATATTTATATTTTTATCATTTTAATTATTTGTGGGAGTCCTACTCATTTCCAACTACTAAATTCACATTTTTGTGCCAGCACCTACACCACAGAACTCTGGAACCTCTCATCAGCCATACTGTGCAAATTCACACTGCAGGTGGCCAACCTATAAGATGTGTACCTGATCAACAGGCGAAGAAGCCGAAACACAGACAGAGCAGGTTAAAATGGGGGGTCAGGGCGCTGTCATCACCCTTCGACAAAGAGCCTCACATGACGGGGCACCTCGGCAGTATTCACTGAGAGACAGGCGCAAGCAGTGAGAGTACCACAGGCTTCATCCATCTGCCACCGTCTGAGGAGACAACAGGGTCTCAGCTGATTAATTTTCCCTGTGGCTTCTGGCACACGCTCGTGATGCCTTTCTCTCTCTTGATCACAGATGAAGGCAGTTAGGCCTTAATCTTCCTATCTTGTCTCTCATCATACCATAACCTCACATCCCCCTTCTCTGTAATTCTATCATCTCTGTTGTTCTGAGTTTGAGTTACTTCTCAGAAGTCTCTTGTAAATATGGAGGAAATCATGCCATATGTGTCTCTTTTATTCTGACTTGTTGCACTTAGAACAATGTTTTCAAGGTTCATGTTTAGAGCATGAATCACACTTTTATTCATTTTTAAGGCAAAGTAATATTCTCCTAGATGGACTTTGCTTATCTATTTTTGTCACCTCCTAGATATTAGGTGGTTCACAATTTCTGCATATTGTGAATGGTGTTTGTAGTGGATTGATAACTGGTAGTCAACTTAAACCCCCCGGCTGAACTGAGTAAGCGTGGTGCTGGGTGTGGGAGGCCCACATGAGGACTGAGGACTGTTGCCAGCAGCATAAGAGGTACAACTGGAAAAGGAGAGATAGGCTTTTGGGAGCTGAGAAAGGCTTTTGGGAGCTGATGGAAATTGTAAGAAGCTGTTGATTATTTTGGAGGTGCTCGTCGTGCTGGCTTTCCTGATGAACTTGGCTGTTTTCACGCTCCAAGGAGCTTGGGACATTTTTGGCACTGAGAATGGCTTTGGTTCACTTTGGGGGAGCTCTGGTCCTCACTTTGAGCATAACTTCCTGGCTCTAGAGGGGAAGATGGTGCACTACCAGTCTCCAGGAGAAGCTTGCTGCATTGGCTTCCCTGATGGGAACTCGGCCATCTTGATCATCGGAAGAGCTCGGAACCTCACTGTTGCTGGGGGCAGCTGTAGTACTTTTATGGGGAGCTCTGGTTCTCCGAGTGTCGTTTCCTGACTCTAGTACAGATCCTTTGTCCTGCTGGTACAGACTTCCTAGATTCCACCACTGAACTTTGGGCCTTTCCAGTGCAGATCTGTGAGACAAGCCTGCCTGAGACACTATCGTGTACTGTGGGCCTCCAGTTGCAGTCATGGGAGGCATTGTTATGAGCTCTAGGTCCTAAGCTGTACTCATGTAGGACATTTTTGTGGGATCCAGACCCTTGGCTGAATTCTTAGACTATAGTGTATGGACAGATTTCCTGTACTCTCTTGTACATCTTTCTTTGGGTGACTATTATAAACAATCATATAAAATATGTGTCCTGCATTATATTGTTTCACCTTGTAAAATAAGCCCCAAACCAACACAAAATTGGTACCAGGAGAGTGGGGTTATTGTTGTGATGTTGCCTGGCCATGTGACTTAAGAACTTTTGGAATTAATTTGGAAATATTTTGAGAGGCTGGCCAATGAGGCAGCCCTTGTATGCTGCAAACTATATTGGAAACTCTGACTGGATCCTGGAAAATCAGAGTACTCATAGAAATGCTACCAATTCAGATGAATCTCAGGATGCTTCAGTTGAGGACTGCATTGGCTTTTTGATCCCAGGTAATATACTGGGATCAAAAGATCACTTCGGCCGAAGTTGGTCTGCATTTTGCTTGTGTGTAGAGATAGTGCTTGGTTGGAGAAACAAAATTTCAGTGTAGTCTATTGCTGGAATGGTGGCATGGTTACTGTTGAGAGCTTTTGGCCAGATTCATGTTTAAAATTAAGAGCAAAGAGCCAGTAGAATGATACGAAACATTTGGCCAGAGGGGTGGCGCTAATAGAGCTTTGGGTTGCAAGGATGAAAGAGAGGAAAACATGGTTGCTAAGGACAGGACAATGAACTGAAATCTTTCACCTGGAGGTAAGGGTGTATTTTGAATTGCAGGAGATCTCTATTTTTCAGCCTTGCCATACATTATAAAAATGAATGGGATGTAAGGACTGTGATTGTAATAGTTCTTTTAATGTTTTTATGTGGTTTTTAGGTATATGTTTGTAATCGGGTTAATAAAAGTGTTGCCTTTTAACCTTGAATTTTGATCACCCTTTGAATGTTTTGCTTTTGCTACAGGAATGAGTGCAAAAAAGAGAGAATTTTATATATGTAACTGTTATATTAATGTAAATGTGAACAGACTAAGACATGTTAACTTTTCACAAATCTGCCACTAGAGACCATGGATTAAGGAAATGTGCGTGGGTATCAAGTTGACCTGGGGTAGACTGAAATGGATTCTTAACTGGTGGTCAACTTATAACCCCCAGCTGAACTAAGTAAGCATGGTGCTGGGTGTGGGAGGCCCTCCTGAGGGTGGTTGCCTGCAGCATGAGACAAAATGGGAGAAGAAGTGGGCTGTTGGGAGCTGAGAAAAGGCTGTTGGGAGCTGGTTAAGGTTGTAAGGAGCTGCTGATTATTTTGTTGGAGCTCATCATGCTGGCTTTCCTGATGAACTTGGCTGTTTTCACCCTCCAAGGAGCTTGGGACATTTTTGGTACTGAGAATGGCTTTGGTTCACTTTGAGGGAGCTCTGGTCCTCACTTTGAGCATCACTTCCTGGCTCTAGAGGGGAAGATGGTGCACTGCCGGTCTCCAGGAGAAGTTTGCTGAGTTGGCTTCCCTGATGGGAACTCGGCCATCTTGATCACTGGAGGAGCTCGGGACCTCACTGTTGCTGAGGATGGCTGTGGTACTTTGTGGGGGAGTTCTGGTTCTTCTAAGTGTCACTTCCTGGCTCCAGTGCAGACCCCTCAGCCTGCTAGCACAGATCCTTTATCCTGCTGGTACAGACTTCCTAGATTCCACCACTGAACGTCGGGCCTTCCCAGTGCAGATCTGTGAAACATGACTACATGGGACGTTGTTGTGGGCTCTGGGCCTCCAGTGCACTTATGGGAGGCATTGTTATGAGCTCTAGGTCGTAAGCTGGACTCATGCAGGACATTGTCACGGACCCAGGCCCTCAGCTGGATTCTTGATCTATAGTGTGTGGACAGATTTCATGTACTCCTTTGTATATTGTTCTTTAGGTGACTATTATGAATAATAATATAAAATATGTGTCCTGCATTATATTGTTTCACCTTGCAAAATAAGCCCCAAATCAACACAGTGTTGTCGTAAACACCGGAGCTGACAAATTCATTTCATTGTGCATTTCTACTCATGAATGACCTGGAATTGGCTGCAAATATGATACTTCTATGCATATTGTGATGAGGAACTGCCACACCATTTTCATAGTGGCTCATAACTTTACAAATTCTCATCTCAATGTACCAAGATTCTTCCAACCTGTCAACGTTCTTGTCATCCTCTCCAGCACCTGGTACTTCCTCTTCTTTCATTCATTGCTCTTTGTTTTCTTCATGGTAGGTTTCCTCCTGGGTATGGAGATTTGTCTTGATGAAGTTCTGATTTTAATATTCGCAATTATTGACCTTGTTCTCATGACCTTGTTGGTCATCTGCACATCTTTTTAAGAAGGGTGTGTAATCAGAGGATATACTTTTGATTGGACAATGCTGGGCAGTGAACCTAGAGCCTCATCTATGCTAAGCCTGTCACTGAGGTACATCTAACTCTTCCCTCCTTTTGTAAAGATAGTTTACTTGGTTTTCTCATCATTGTTGCTGTTCAGCAGGAAGAGGTATTTATATATTGTTGCCTCTTATCCATTTTAATTTTACAAATACTTCTTCAAGTCCATAGATTGTTCTTCCCTCTATTGAAAGTATTCCTTAATAGACATTTTTTAAAAATTTGGCAAAGTACAATGTATCTATTTTTGTACCTGTATTTCAGTGTTTGACCTATGAGCCCTCACTAAAATCTACAATAAAGATTATGTATTGGGGCTGGGGATTTAGCTCAGCGGCAAAGCGCCTGCCTGGCAAGCGCAAGGTCGTGAGTTCGGTTCCTGGTACCGGAGAAAAACCAAAAAAAAAAAAAAAAAAAAAAAGATTATGTATGAAGACTACATTACTCTCAAAAGTTTCATATCTTTATACCATTCTCACATAACATAGTGTAAGTGTGTGTGTTTGTGTGTGTGTGTGTGTAGAATGGTTCAAATTTAATTGTTTCATGGTATAACCCAGTTTCTCTACCATATTCCTTAAAATCACTATGCTTTTTCTATTGACTTGTGTTAGAATCCTTGTGGAAAATAATAGTACCATGCACTGGATTTTTTCTAGGCTCTGCCCTATATTCAGTTGGACCCTGTAACATTCTATAACTACCATACTCTTGATTATCATTGTTTCATTGGTGATTGTGAAAGAGAAACTTTCATTTTCATTTAAGTTCCCACACTCTGGTCATTTTAAAGAGAGATTCTATGCTTTTTGGTCCCTGCCTTTGATCACTGGCCAGAACACAACTTAGTGCACTCAGAACATGAGTTCAGCTCTTCATTAAAGCACAGGACATTTCTGTGACAGTGGAGAAGGTGAGATCTGTCACGTAGTGTGGGGTGCAGGTGGGGCAGAGAGGATTTATATGGGAAAAGACACTTCAGAGTCCACCTCCTCAGTGTGCATGGCAGTATCAACTATCTGCAGGAACCATGCCAGGAAATCACACAGACTTGTGTTAATGACACTGTGGAGCTGGGATCCAGGTCCCAGGGAAGCCTCGGCCCCAGGGCATGCAGCCTCACCCCACGTGGGTGACCACAGACAGGAGCCAAGTCAGGACCTTGCTCGGTCTGAGCAGAAACCAGTGAGCACTCACAGCCTCCCCATCCCAACACAGCAGAGAAGGCGGCAGCCTGAGGACCCTGTGCCAGGCAGTGATGAGGGACACACACCTACACTACAGGCCTCAACCCACTGGGAGAGGCATGGCCATGTTGCTATGTATTTGGCTCAACCTAAAGGAAGAGAGAATAATGTGGGACCTAAATTTAAAAAGGAGGTGTGTGTGAGAGTATATGTGTGTTTGTGTTTACAGCCATGTAAAATTTTTGTCTTCAGATTACATTGCTCACTAAATCACATGTCTTTAAATGAATATCTCCTATGCTGAAAATGACACTTCTCATATGTTCCCAAATTTTGCACAAAATACACCAAAGTAAGCACAGGATGTTAGAGCACCTGAGTCAGCAGAAAGAATGGAGAACATTTAGCATTCTTTCATATTTCCTCTTTCTTTAGCCATGTCTTAGACTGCACAAGTTCCAGTATCTGTCCTAGGACCTAAATACCTCTTCCCTGTTTTAAGCTCAGCTACAGCCAAAGTACATTAGCAGAGTCTTTGATTATTGACATTCACTTGAGATGCTGTTAATAGGTGAATCAAGAGTGCTGTAATCCACCCAAGATTTGTGGAAGCCATAGGGACAAGGTCTCCAAGTGTCCTGGAGCTGCGTGTGACACCCAGGAGGGCACCACTGTCCTCATTGCAGGACTTGTTCTCTGGCACACACTGGGTACTAGCTTACAGAGTTTCAGACCTGATTCTCCATGATCCAGGGAGTTCCTGCAACTATTTATTCCTTTGCTATTGTACTGCTGGGATGGAACTTGTGACCTGCCCAAGCTAGGAAATACTGTGCCACTGGGCTACAAGCCTGCCCAATTGTGTTCCTTATTGCATTTTGTCTCAGATGACATCTTGCTAGGAGAGAGATACTCAGCATAGTATTTTGCCATTAACTTTACTCAGTAAATGCACGTATTTTCCTCTCTCTGGATTCAATTCTGTGATGTGATAGAAATGTTTCAACAGCAGGCAGCTGCTTTCTTCCTAAAGATACCACTCCATTATTATACATTGAATTTTGACTCTAAAGTCCTCATCAGCTATATTTCCATGTGTGGCCACCATTTTGGCTTGCTTTGGTCACAGTAAGTGAAGAGCAATTGAATTAGGTCACATATAACATATATAATATAGTTAGTATATAACTAACAAAATTTACTTTATTATATTTTAACTTACTACATTTTTATAAAATTATAAAAGCATGAATTAAGAGTTAAACAGCAAAACAAACATGTCTGCTTAGGGTCATCAGTTGGACAACCTGAAGGAGAACATCGTGTCATGCTCCTTGGCTAGGCCCAAAACAAGCTACTGGTCAGCTACATTGGAAAAAGATTATCAAAGTTCACTGGATGTTGCACAAAAATCACACATAAAAAATGTTTTCTACGATGTTGATCTGGGCTACAGAAGCTATTTTTTTCCAATTCTACTTCAACAGTGTCCATCACTGCAGGCTTGGAATGTCCAAGGCTCTCCTCACACTCTCCTGCTGCCCGCCTTCTAACCCCAGGTTCTCAGAGAAGAAACACATCAGGATTCGCTCCCCAACACCATACCCCTCCCCACAGGGCACAGGTTGGCTGGAAGAGGTGGTAGGACCTTCCTAAGTCTGTGCATGAGCAGATGGACTCCTAAAATATTGGGGCAGAGAGCGTGACTACAGCCGAACACTAACGTCAGGATCAGCAGATGTGGGATAATGATACAGGCTAGGGATGGGCCCATAACAGAAGTTACCTTCTCAGAATGACAGAATCTACATGGGAAGAATAGTCTGGTGCATTTCAAAGGGTAGCTGTGGAGGGGCAGGGACAGATTAATCTGCAATTTGAATTCTGGAAAATCCATTACTATTTTATAAAGTAGCTCTGACTCCACATCTCATTTTTCATCTTCCCAGACCGAATAGTTTATTTGTCATAAAGTTCTTAATCACTTAGCTTCAGTGGATTAACTCAGGTCACCTCACATGGAAAATATAAACTTGAAATTTCCCTGTATTTTTATAAGGTCTTCCTTTTTTTTTAGATACTGTCTCACTGTATAATTCAAGCTGGCCTTGAGTTCACTAGATTACCATTGATGGCCTCAAACTCCTGGAGATCCTTGTGCCTCAAACTCCTGAGTGCTGGGATTACAGGTGTGTGCCGCCAATCGGCCAAGACTTCTATTTTTCAAGCTCAATGTTTAATTTATATGTTTAATATTCTCCTGAAAATTTTCATTTATATGCCCATATTTATGTTTCTCACTTTAATAAATGAAAATACCATGGATAACAGACAAGGGTGTTAAAGGGACTTCAGTTTGTGGGTTTAAGTAGTAGACTGTAAAATTAAAATAAATGATACGTTCAGTTTCACAATAAAATGTGAAATGTAGAAATGTGTTTCTAAAGTAATGTATACATGGTTAGTGTTTTAAATTATTTCTAGTAAATTATTAGAATTTTAGTAAAAGAAATTTCAAACTATTGTTTTATATCCCTTAGTGTCTATAAATACAGCGTGCATATATTTCATATCATGATATACTAAAAGTATGCTTTCAAAATCCAAACCCTCTTACAAATTTTTTATCATGAATGAATATTTTACAATATATGTTTCTTTCCCCAAATATAGAGACACAGCATTTGTATTCTTTCCATATCAAGCTATACCAACTCCATTCTGTGCATTAAATATGAATGTAAAGGGAACACAGAATTCAAGCATCTTTGCTACCGAAATTTTGTGATGGAAATTACATTTAAGCATATTTTCATTGCCTTTAGCACATCTTTATTCCTGAAGCTGTAGATGATAGGGTTGAGGCTGGGCGTGAGGATGGTATAGAATATGGCCTGGACCTTATCCTGGCCAGGAGTGTGGTACGACTTAGGTCTCATGTATGTGAAAATGAGTGGCCCATAGTACATGACAACCACAACCATGTGGAAGGAACAGGTGGAAAAGGACTTTTTCCAGGCCTGGGACGATTTGGTTTGCAAGACAGTGTGCAAAATTTTGACATAAGACAGAGAGATCATGAAGAAAGGGATGAACAGGAAAATAATGGCGCTAACATCAACCCCTCTTTCATAGTGTGATGTGTCCTCACAGGACAACTTCAGCAGGGCAGGGATCTCACAGAAATAGTGATCGATCACCCTAGGCTCACAGAAGGGAAAGTGGAGCACATAC
Source organism: Chinchilla lanigera (assembly GCF_000276665.1). Classification (NCBI taxonomy): domain Eukaryota; kingdom Metazoa; phylum Chordata; class Mammalia; order Rodentia; family Chinchillidae; genus Chinchilla; species Chinchilla lanigera. The sequence continues at coordinate 134,615 of NW_004955619.1, forward strand.
ACTGTGTGCACAATGGAGTTGAGGGTCCCCACCAGCCAGGC
>NW_004955619.1:135924-142400 GCF_000276665.1 Chinchilla lanigera
TCTGCAGAGGAGCCCAAGACATCAGTTGACAACTTGAGCCACAACCAGCCCTCATAAATGAATTAAGCTTTAACTCAGGGGCCCACAGTGATAAACATGAGCAGGATTTACTTTTCCTTGTCATTCTCTCCACTAGAATGTTCACCTCATTATCAGATATCTTTGCTCTATTCACTTGTGGAAGCCAAATGCCTAGAACATTACCTGGCTTGTAAGAGTGCTTCAGTAACTGTTGAGTTAATGAAAACATTTAATTGAGCATACCAGGGAAAATTTCCTGTTGACCCTGTAGTGGAAAGGGTTCAGCTACTCCCTGCCATCTCAACTTCCACTACAAAAATGAATAAGTAAGTAAATATTGTGAACAAGGGGATTAAATGTTGTTTAATAAATTTTCGAACCTATACTTAGAGAAATTGAAATATTAGATTTCTAGGTTTCAAAAAATAAGTAAAAAATGCTTAGTACAGTGTATTTATAATCTCAAATATCTATGTTTTAGAGGTAGGAAATTATGCATGCTTAATCAAAATAAACAATGAATCTTTAAGAATATATGCTAATATTTTGTATTCTTTTACAATTTTGAGCTGTAATATAACAGCTCTTTTTGGGGAAATCAGGAGTTAATGTCATTTACAGTTGGACAGTATTTTCTTAAATCTTTACTTAAATTTTTCACACCTCTGTGTCTTTGATCTTTGCCATAAAGTAAATATTTACTTAGATGCATGCACAAATGCAGATATAAATGATTAACTTATGGTACATTGATATTTTACTCACCAGGTCTAAATTTCTCTTACTGCAATCATATTGCCCTTCTGTCTTTCCAATAAATTATTTGCTCTATTATCATCATTTCAGATCCATTTAGTACTGGATTCCTGATTTTGGCAAAATTGCTGGCCCACTATATTTTTTAATTAAATTCTTATTACTAGAACAGTTCAGTAATTTTTATGGGCTCATCTATAATAGCATTTCAAATACTCATCAATTCCTCTTTTTTCTGTTATGTGTACATTTTTATGGAGTTCATATTGTCTACATGCCTATATTTCCTCTCTATTGAAAAAAATCCATCATTTACTTTTATTCCCTAGGTACCTTCCGCCACCCTGTTCACACTGCCATGAGGCATCGAAACTTTCTTCAATCGTGTTTTATGGCTTTGCACAGTCAGCCATTTAGGACCTGGAATTAATTCCGTGATCACAGTTATTACACTGCATGTCCTTCGCCACCTAGTGGTTTGAGGGTTTTGGAAAAAAGGGTTGAAGAGATGGAGGAGTAAGGGGCGGGGAAAAGGGATAGAAACAGGAAATGAGATGTGTTACATACAGGTACACCTCCACACAAGGAAGGTAAAGATTATGTACTGCAAACATATACCACAAAATGGGAATGAGAAATGGATGGAAAGAGAGGGGAAGGAAAACTACAAAAAGGGAAATTATGGTGTGCTACGTACAGGTACCAGGTCCTGACAAGGAGCTCCCGATCTTATGTGCTGCAGAAGCGTATTAATAAAACATTTCCCTGAATATAAAAATATCTAGAATTGAGTCCAGACGGAAATGTAGCAGTGAGCTTAATTCTTAAAAATAGAGAAAATCTGTCATATAACGTGCACAGCTACTTGCCAAGGGAAATCTGTTTCTCCCCTTCTGGTTCCAAAGATACCTTGTAAACTATTTGCAATTACAATACCAATTTATTTTAAGAAAACAGGACTCTAATTATGGTGAAAAAAATGACAGTATATAAAGGCAGTGTACTGCAATTCATGGCTGAGGACCCTAGAGAGCCAGGTACACCACACCAACTTCCTCGGGACAGTAGAGCAGGTGGCCCGTGACCCTGCTGCCATTGCAGCTGGCCTCTGGGCCCTCTGCACACCCTGAGCTGCCTGGGAACACTCTCCCAGAAGGCCCATAAGCTGCTGACACCGCGGTTCCTCTCTGTGCCCACCCTGCATGTGCCTTGAGCTGCCTGGGGACACTGGACCAGGCGTTCCAGGAAATGCTAAATCTCCGATTTATGTCGGGGCTCTGCAGGAGCCCTGAGCTGCCAGGTGATCCGTGATCATGCTGCCTGTTCAGCCCACATCTGGGTCCTCAAATAAAATTGCTTTAGTGTTTAAAAAATATCTTGGCATCTTGTGTTGTATCATTTCTCGAGTCTTTTCACAAGTGTTCCAACTGAACATGAAACAAATATAAATATCTCCATAAAAAAGTTCTTTTCACAAAAGCAATCAAAATTTGTGTCTTATTTCCACTTATCACTGTCCCTACTAGGGGAATTTGATTACACAGAAACAGCCTCATAGTCGGTGGTGTAAATCAGGTAAATGTTCTCCACCATTTGTAAAATTCCTCCTCTTCTGTCCTATGTAAAATTGTATATTATCATTTAAAGTCAAAGTGCATCAGTTCATTGTGGGGACCTTTCTTACTGTTCCTGTTAGAGTAGAAAAGGAGATCAGTGATAAAAGCCTTTTTAGGATTCTTGTATTAGTACAATACATAGACTTTGCAATATAGTCTCCTTGTCATTGCAGCAATCCTTGAAACAAGGACATCACAAACATTCATGATCACAGGCAGGCCAGGTGAAAGAGCTGGGGACCAAGGAGCCGCCCTCCCCAGAGTCTGCACCATACAGTTTCCACTATAGCACGGGTCCCCACACTCTGCTCCTTTTGATCAGGGGACTCTCAAAAAGAAATCTCTCCAGTAATGCTCCCTTCATTCCATTTGCTCTGATCACTTATGCAGGAGGAGGGAGACTGTGAATTTAGGAAAAGGCCTCTTTAATTCCATTTTGCAGGGAGTTTTCACAGAAATGCCAGATTCAACTTTTAAAAGCCCCTAAATTAAATAAACTATCAAAGTTCTAACTATAAATTAAATAAATAAAGATTGATCCAGTCCATGAGGTGATCTAACTGTTTTTTCAGAAATCTGAATCTCTTTTCTCTTCTACTGAAACCTGAGATATTCTCCTGCTCCTAATAAACCCATAAACTGACTCATTTGCTTAGATCGGTCTAAGCACACTAATCCTGAAAGTGAAGTCAGTTTTCTCGGCATGGCTTTGGTGTCATGGATTCTGCAAAGCACCAGAGCACCTCTCACAAATCCTCGCATGCCTGAGTCTGCCCGCCCATACTACTAAGGGATACCCAGCACTGACCTCAGCTCCCTGAATTGACCACTCTGTAAATAAATTCCATAGGATCTCAGCTGACAGAGCAGGGTGGTGAGGAGAATTCTCACAGTATGTACAAGCTCAGCTGGGTCCCTTCTCTGCATTTCAGTGATACAATCACTGAGGAAGACCGAAAGACTGCATAGGGGTTTGGATTATTTTCCTCACTTATGAACAAACCGTCTCATTTCAAAATGTCATGATATTTATTTTCAATAGTTCAAATGGTATAAAGAATTGCTTTAGTGTATGAACAAGTCTAAAGTACTATGAATAGTTTTGTGCGTTTGAGCGTCTCTAAATGGTATATTGCTCTGAAGTTCCACGATGATGCATTAGCATTAATACATAAGCAGGTAAGTAGATGGAGAGAAAATCCAGTACATAAGTAGGAACCTTGATTTTTTTTCAGAATGAAAATATTCTGTTTCTTCTATACTGTATTGCATTGCATTACCAGATAAATTTCAGGGTTAAACCTTGATCTAGTTCTAGCCATTGACATTTAGGAAAGGTAAACTCCAGTCATTAAGGTTGCTGAGCATGCAGAGAAGCAAATGTGGGTGATTAGAGGCTAGCTCTGAGAAAATACACAGAGTACATTCAAGGCACCACTTGGCCTGAGACATCATAGAACAGCAGCTGCGGATGTAGAATCTCCATCACTAGCATCACCATCTCCACCTACATAATTACTGTCATGGGTACTAAGATACTTGTGTTCCACTCTGATTTGACCGTGGTACAGATTTCAAATTGTTTTTATAAATTATGCCTATTTGGTTCTCAAAAGAGATTTTCCAGGTCACTAAAGTAGATATTATTATTAACATTGCTATCATTTTCCTGAACCTCTGGGTCCCTACAGAGAATTTTAAAAAAGAAATGGGTTGCAAAAATTAAGCACACAAACACAAATTAAATTTAAATACAAACTGTCAGAGCTACTATTCATGTGTTTACCTGCATCCTATCCAGTGTACACATTTAAATTTTAAAAATTATGTGACCGCTTCATACAAGGGTAATTTGAACCAGTCTGAGTTTTCTTTTACCGTAAGTCCTATTGTAGATTTTCATAGTGAAATAATATTTATAATTTCCATGTATTTGACAATAATGAGATGGAACCAGGGAAGATAAAGTAGGAAGCAGAAGACAGGAGTAAGATTACTAAGGTCCAGAGAACCACACATTACTCATGGAAAAAACTAAACAGGCAAAAAAAAAAAAAAATGCAAGAAAGAAAAAATGCATCTGTGACTTTATTGTGAATTTGGACTCTAAACATAGAGTTTGTTCTGCAAGTTTCCCCTGCATCCATGGAACGCACATGCAGGGGAACGTGCCCTCATTGCTTCCACTGACACCAGCTGTGTCCCATGCAGTGAACACTCTCAGGATTGGCTCCAAAATCAGTCCTGTGGTCTGACCTCATAGCTGCAGATGTCTGTTGCACAGTTGAATGCAAAGTATAGCAATTTTTTCTCCAATTCAACTTCCAGTCTGTTTCTGAAACTATGTTCTCTTAAGCGCATGCCAGAATTTCTATTCCCATATAGTAAATAAAAGATAAAATTAGAATCAGTGCCTCTTAATACCTCTGCACATTGTAAAAGTAATTGCCTGTATTACTTGTTATTCTGATCTGCTTTTAAGTTGTTGAACAGAACACTCCATACACAAAACTTACATCACAGAGGTTTAATCTTGCATTGCATTCATTTGCTGGGGGCTGGCTTCCGGAACATCACAACAGCAGGGCTGGGAGAAGCAAGGCTGCTCAGTGGGCAGTGGGCAGGAGCCTGAGTCAGAAAGAGTGTAAGCAGGAGACACAGCCGTGAGGACACACAACCCACCCAGCTCCAGCCTGACACCTGCTCCTGAGGACACTATTAGCTTGACCACCTGTGCATTCATCTGCTGAGCTCTCATCACTCTCAAGATATAGACTCCTTTCACAGAGTCCTTTGCTAAAGTCTCACTCAAAGTTAAACTGAACAGTTGCCGCTGGCCTGCAGTCACTAATGAACAATGTAATTTCTCCAAACAACTTTTGTGAGTATCATCCTAACAATGCAGCCATTACCTGCTCATTCCCACACTGGGCATTTCAGGGACCTCCAAGGAGACTTAGCAGCACCAGGACTCTGACTTCTGTAGCTGCACAATGAGTCTAAGGAGGGGCTGTGCCTGGGGAACATCCCTGAGACCCAGACAGGAGGGAACAGTCCCTGGGGACAGGCTGTGGCCTGTGGCCAAGGTGAGGACAGAGTCCTGTGGGAGTCTTTCATATCTTTAATTATTGCATTCAAAGCTTTAACCCATTTTCATATAATTTAATATATATATCTGGAATGGCTCAAGTTTGTTTCATGGTAATACGCAACTTCTCTAGACCTTTTCTTAAAAACACTATACTTTTCCTACTGAACGGTGTTAGAATCATTGTGGAAAATAATAAGACCATGCAATGGATTTTTCTGGGCTCCAGTCTCTATTCAATTGGACCCTGCGACTCACTTTAACTACCACAGTCTTGATTATCATTGCTTTAGCAGTAATTAGGAAAGAGAAACTGTAAAGTCCCCACTTTAGTCATTTCAAAGATAGATTTTATGCTTTTTGGCCCTTGCTTTGAACACTGGCCAGAGCACAGCCTAGTGCACTCAGAACACGAGTTCAGCTCTCCATTAAGGCAAAGGACACTTTAGTGACAGTGGAGACATTAGATCCGTGATGTAATGTGGGTAGCAGGTGGAGCAGAGAGGATTTCTATGGGGAAAGACACTTCAGAGTCCACCTCCTCAGCGTACACTGCAATATCATTTCTTGCTGCAGGAATCAAGACAGGAAATCATACAGACTTGTGTTAATGACACTGAAGACCTGGGGTCAGAGTCCCAGGGAAGCCTCAGCCTGAGAGGACCCTGTCTGACCCCACGTGGGCGACCACAGACAGAAGCCACGTCAGGACCTCACTGTTTTCTGAGAGGAACCCAGTGAGCACTCACAGCCTCCCCACCCTGACCCACCAGAGAACGTGGCAGCCTGCAGACCCCATGCCAGGTAGTCATGATGGACATGCACCTGCCCCAAAGGTGCCAACACACCAGGCATGGCCGTGTTGCTAAATGTTTGGTTCATTCTAAAAAAAGAGAGAAGAGACAGGAAGTTGGTGATCATTTTGGGGATGATGTTGGAAATGTGCAAGATATCCATGAAGGAGAGATGGCTGAGCAGGAAGTACATCGGGGAGT
>NW_004955619.1:143285-183649 GCF_000276665.1 Chinchilla lanigera
TAAATGAATTAAGCTTAAACTGAAGGGTCCGTGGTGATAAACATGAGCAGGGTTTATTTGTCACAGTCATTCTCTCCACTAGAATTTTCACCTCATTGTCAGATATGTTTGCTCTATTCACTGGTGGAAGCCAAATGCCTAGAATATTACCTGGCCCATAAGAGTGCTGCAGTAATTGTTGAATTAATGAAAAAAATTAGTTGAACATAACAGGGAAAATTTCCTCTTGACCCTGTAGTGGGAAGGGTGTTACTACTCCCAGCTAGCTCCACTTCCATTACAAAAGTGAATAAGTCAGTAAATATATGAACAAGGGGATTAATTTTTGTTCAATAAATTTTCAAACCTATACTTAGAGACATTGAAATATGGGATTTCTAAGTTTTGAAAAATAATAAGTAATAAAATGTTTAGAACAGTGTGTTTATAATCTGAAATATCCACATGCTATATGTAAGAAATCATGTATGTTTAATAAAAATAAACAATGCATCTTTAAGAATATATATAAATATTTGCTATTCTTTTACAAATTTCAACTGTAACATAACAGCTATTCTTCTGGAGAATCAGAGATATTGGTGTCATTTACAGTTGGATAGTACTTCCTTAAATCTTTACTTAATTTTTTCATACCTCTGTGTCTATGATGCCTGCCTTAAAACAAATATTTACTTAGGCTCATGCACAAATGCACATATAAATGTTTAATTTATGGAACATTAATATTTACTCAACATTTGTAAAGGTGAAAGATTTATATGACGTGAAGAGAAACTGGAGTATATTTTCTCAAGATTTGTAACTTTCTCTTACTACAATCATATTGCCCTTCTGCTTTCTCAATAAATTACTGGTTTTATTACACTCATATCAAGTCCATTTAGTACTGAGTTCCGGCAAAATTGCTGGCCCACTATATATCTATTAGATTCTTATTACAAGAACAATTCATTTATTTTTACAGTCTAAGCAATAGTTAGATCTGGAGTATTCAATACCTCTTTTTTCTGTTACTTTACTTCTTTTTACATTTTTAAAGTTCATATTGTCTACATGACTATATTTCCTGTATGTTGAAAAATGTGTCATTTACTTTTTATTTCCCTAGGTGTCTTCTACCATCCTGTGCACATTTCCATGAGGCATCTAAACTTTCTTCAGTCTTTTTTTATGGCTTTTCAGTCAGCCATTAGAGACCTGGAATAAACTCCCATGACTACAGAGTTATTACACTGTATGTCCTACACCACCTAGTGGCTTGTGTATTCTGGGAAAATGGCTTCAAGTGATGGAGGAGTAAGGGGAGGGGAAAGGGATAGAAACAAGAACTGAGATGTGTTACATGCAGTACAGCTCCACACCAGGAAGGTAAAGGTTACATATTGCAAACATATACCACCAAATGGGATTAAGAAACATATGGAGAGAGAAAGGGAAGGAAAACTGTACAAAAAGGGGAATCATGACGTGTTATGTACATGCACCAGGTCCTGAAAAGGAGCTCCCCATATTATGTGCTGCAGAAATGTATTAATAAAATATTTCCCAGAATACAACAATATCTGCAGTTGAGTCCAAAGAGAAACATTGCAGCAGTGAGCTTAATTATTAAAAATGCAAAAAATCTGTTATATAACATGTGCACAACTATTTGCCAAGGGAAATCTGTTTCTTCCCCCCTGGTTGCAAAGATACCTTGTAAATTATTTGAAATTGAAGTTCCAACTTATTTTAAGAAGACAGGGGCCTGATTATGGAGAAAACATGGCAGTATGTAAAAGCAATGTGCTGTGGTTCACTGCTGAGACCTGAGAGAGCCAGGTACACCACGTCAACTTCCTGGGAACAGTACAGCAGGTGACCTGGGATCCTACCACCATTATTGTCTGTGGCTGGGCCCTCTGCACACCCTCAGCTGCCTGGGAACACTGGCTCACAAGCCCCACAAACCGCTGACACTGTGGTTCATGTCTGTGCCCATCCTGTCTGTGCCCTGAGCCGCCTGGTGACACTGGGTCAGGCACTCCATGATCTGCTGAAACTGCAGTTCACATCTGGCTCTGCACATTCTCTGAGTTGCCAGGCAATCTGTGATAATGCTCTTAGTGCAGCTCATGTCTGGGTTCTGTGCATGCACTGAACTGCCTCTGGACACTAGATCAGGCAGGCTGCAGTCCACTGCTATCATGGTTTACGTCTCAGACCTGGGAGAACTGGGTACACTCTACCAACTGCCTGGTGACCTTGTACTGAGCAGCCCATCTCTGGGCCACTGAGGGTGACTTCTGACCATCAGGAACACAAGGGACACTAACAACCTTTGGTGAGCTACCAGGGAAGAGTGAAACGGGGCTTTCTGCCTCTGGCATCAACGTGACAAGAGAAAGGACCAAAATGAAATCTCCACCCCACTGAGTAAAAGTCCAGGAAACATCAACAAAGGAGAATTTGGTAATCAAACACCTGAAATCACTGAAATGATTGCAACAGAAGTAAAGAAACAATTCCATCAGGCCATAAAAGACATCAGATCCAAAAGAATCACACACATAAGAAATGCAATGACAACAGTAATGAAAGAATTGCTCATCTCATCTACAGAAGACATGTAAAAAAAGAGAGGAACATTAGAAACGTTAAATGAACAATATAGGGAAGAACTAGAATGCATGAAACAGATTGAAAGAGACATCCAGGGAATCAAAACTTCCATGAAAAACTGGCAAACACTTTGAATGAAGCCAAATATAGAGCTTCAGATCTTCAAGACGGCATTGCAACTAACGATCATGAAAGGAAGGATCTCTTAAAATTAACAAAGAACAAGGAAAAATCAATTCAACAGCTGCAAGATGAGGCAAAGAGAAATACTGTAAGACTAGTAGGTGTCAATGTAACTGTAGGAGAATGACAAAAAAGAATATTTGCAGAAGTAAAAGAAGAAAAGTTTTCAAGCATGTAAAAAGAATGTGACATACACATAAGTGAGACATATAGAACTCAAACTAGTCATTGCCAAAATTAAACTGCACCCAGACATATAATAATCAGAATATTAGGCTGGGGATATAGCTCAGTGGCATAAGTACCTGCCTGGCAAGCACAAGGTTCTGAGTTTGATTCCCAGTACAAAAAACAAAAATCAGAATATTAAAAATTGTTAGAGAAAAGAAACAGATCATCTATAAAGGAAGCCCATCAGAATCACAGTAGATTTCTCAAAACAAAAAATCCAATAGAGAAGAGCTTGGAGTGAAGTATTACAGAGAAAAGAGCTTCCAACCCACATTGATGTATCCTGCAAAGTATCCTTCAAATTTAATGGAGAAATAAAATATATCCACAACAAAGAACAACTGAAGAACTTCATGAGTGCCAAACCAATGGTACCAAGAGTTCTAAAAGATATTCTAGACAGAGATAAAAAGGACCACAATTTCAAGAACAACAACAGAAAGGAACTGTCAAGCAGAACAAGCAATTAAACAGAGAGAAGAAGTAGAAAACCAACAAAGAGTAAATAACATGACAAAGATAAGCCAACACATATCAGTTATAACCATTAATGGAAATGGCCTCAATTCACAATCAAAAGAAACAGATTGGCAGAATGGATCAAGAAATGAAATCCAACAATATACTGCATAAAAGAAACTCATTTTAGTCAGGAGGAAATCCATAGACTGAAAGTCAAAGGTTGGGAAATAATTCTCTATGAAACAGGAAACCAGAAAAAAGCAGGGGTAGTCATTCTATTTGCAGACAATGGGAACTTCAAGCCAAGATCAATCAAAAGAGATAAAGAAGGTCACTACATATTTGTTAAGGGAAAACTGCAAGAGGAAGCAATAACAATCATAAACATGTATGCATCAAATGTAGGAGCATCAAATTCCATAAGACAAATCTTAATAGACACAGAAACAAAATGACTCACAACACTATTATACTAAGGGACTTAAATACCCCATTGACACAAAGAGATAGGTCAACTATGCAAAACGTCAGCAAAGAAACAACAGATCTGAACCAAATCTGCAAATAGATCCTTAGCAGATGTATACAGAGTGTTTCACCCCACAATATCAGAATATACAGTCTTCTCAGTTGCACATGCCACATTCTCTAAAATAGACCACATTCTATGCCATAGAACATACTTAAATAAATGCAAAGAATTGAAGTTATCCGATGCATATTATCTGACCACAGTGCAATGAAATTGGAAATTAATGACCACAAAAACTGCAAAAGCTCCATAAACACTTGGAAATTAAGAAGCAACCTCCTGAAAAACCAATGGGTCACAGAAGAAACTGAGGAAAAAATTTAAAAATACCTACAAACAAATGAAAAGGAAAATACAACTTACTGAAATCTGTGGGATGCCTGAAACAGCCCTCAGAAGGAAAGTTATAGGGGTGAACTCACACATCAGGAAAAGAGAAAGAGAACAAATAAATTGCCTAGTGCTGCACCTCAAACTTTTAGAAAATGAAGAACAAGTCAAACCCAAAGTCCAAAGAAAGAAGGAAATTATAAAGGTCAGGGAAGAAATTAATGCAATTGATATGAAGAAAACACTACAAAAAATAAGTGCATTAAAGAGTTGGTCCTTTGAAAGAATAAATAAAATTGATAAAGCCCTAGCCAAACTTATCAAAGAAAGAAAAGAAAATACTCAAATTCATTCACTAAGGAATGAAAAGGATGAAATCACTATTGGTTGTATAGAAATTCAAAGGATCCTCAATACCTACTTTGAAAATCAGTGGAACAGACTGGAAGAAGTAGTCACAACCTCAAACACACTCAACCACCTGATCTTTGACAAAGGGGCCAAACAAGTTCACTGGAAGAAAGATAGCCTTTTCAGTAAATGGTGCTAAAAAAACTGGCTTGACACATGCCAAAGACTGAAAATAGACCCACGTTTATCACCATGCACCAAACTCAAGTCAAAATGGATTACAGATCTCAATATTAAACCACAAACAGTCAATATATTGGAAGATAAAGTAGGTAAAAACCTTGAAGACATAGGGGTAGGCAGAGAGTTCATGAACATAAACCAAACTGCATGGGAAATACTTTAAAGAATCAGTAACTGGGATGTCATTTTATCAAAAAGTTTTTGCACATCTAAAGAAATCACCAGCAAAGTAAAAAGAAAACCAATAAACTGGGAAAGAAATTTAGCTGACTTTCTCTCAACCAAAAGAATTCTATCTAGAACACATACGGAATTAAAAAATATTAGCCCCCAAAATTCAAAGATCCAATCCCTAAATAGGCATCTGAGATAAATACACACTTCTCAGATAAAGAAACACAAGTGGCAAATAAATACATGAGAAAATGTTCAACATCATTAGTTACTTGAGAAATGTAAATTAAAGCAACACTGAGATTCCATCTCACCCCAGTAACAATGGTTAGCATTAAGAAATCAACCAATAACAAATGCTGGAGAGACTGTGGAGAAAAAGAAACACTTCTCCACTGCTGGTGGGAGTGTAGACTAATGAAACCACTGTGGAAATCAGTTTGGAGATTCCTCAGTAAGCTAGGACTAGAGGTCCCATTTAACCTAGCTATTTCCCTTTTGGGTATTTTCCCAGGAGACTTAAAACACCATATCACAGAGATATATATGCACCCATGTTCATAGCAGTACAATTTGTAATTGCTAAACCTTGCAATCAATCCAAATGTCTACCAACTGAGGAATGGATAAAGAAGTTGTGGTATTTTTATATAATGGAACATTACTCACCTATAAAGAAAGATAAACTAGAGACTTATATAGGTAAATGGTCACAGCTAAGGACCATATTCATAAGTGAAATAAACCAGACATGCATGTGTAAATAATATACTGTCTCACTAGTGAAAGAACCTGAGAGGGTGAATAAAAATTAGGAGGTATGATAGACATTGCAAAACAAAAAGAAAATGCTCAAAAGAAAAGAGCAACTGGAGTGAGGGAAAAGAGTAAAGAAAGAAGGGGAAATTATGTATACATGTATACATAGGATAGTTAACATAGTTGTACTACTGACTTCCATTGCTTTATTGAAAGGAACAGTTAATGTTTAATTGTTTGATCAATATTGCTTGTCTATATTTGTTTACCTGAGTAACCACTTTGAAGATATCAATATGTAATACAACAACCATTGTTTATTTCCTATCTCTTTGTCTGAAATTCTATGTGGCTTGTATTATTTTCATGTTATTTTTAAAATGTATGTGTTTGTCAATACGTTTTTGTTCTTTTATCTTTAAAATAAAACTGCAATGTATTATATTTAAGTACAATTTTTAAGCCAATTGTACACCACCCCTAAGATAGAGATCCATTTTTACATCTATTATACCACAGTCATATAAACTATTTTGAAGCAAATGTTTGAATTTTGCTTCTCATTAAATTGCAATGTACCTGAAAGAATTACCATTAACTCATTTTGTGAATCAGCTAGTCACACTGCAGTAAGTTGGATACTCGAATTTTTATCACAGGGCCATCTCCCCTTTGTGATTCCCGACAGTGTCTTCCCCAGACCCTTCTACTTCTCGTGTCACAGGAGAGTGAGAACCACTCCCACCAAGCACTGCACAGCGAAGGGAGACCTTGGGAAATCAGGGACTCTGTGAATGTGTAAATGTAGCTGAAGCCAATGAATTAAATGATTCATCTTCAAATATGAAGATAGGCATGATTTATACCTCATTTGCTTTGTCTTTAGAGGTGCACAAATAGATACACTTATGAAAGAGATAAAAATCAATGTGTAATCTACTCATTTCCTTTGTATTTCAACAGTCATTTTAAAAGTTTTGACTTTATTGTTTGAAATTTCTTACAATTGTACAATGATTTAAAAACCGGAAATTTTCCTGTATACCTGAGGCCCTACTTTCTCTTTCTCTTCTGTAATGTTATGTTTTACCAAAATGCTTCTTAGAGGAAAAGTTCCCAGATGTTGAATGGCATCATTTCCCTGGGGCACTTGCTACAAGGTACAGCTGAAATGAAGAATCTGGTATTTCAAGCTAAATAGAGAATCTGGGAAAGAACTGTATATATATTTCGGCTAAAATAACTAAATAACTAAATAAATTTCAGTTAAAATAACTAAGCTTCAACTTATAACAGATAAGTTAGGACATGGACAATGATGCCTACTAAGTGAAATGTAATTTTAGTTCTAAAAGTTTTCATAGTTTCATGCCAGTCATACTCTTAAATCAGTCCATGTGTTTACTCCTGAATACTTATAGATCCCATTGAAAAACAATCAATACTTCCTTAAATGATTCATTAAATATGCAGTAAGGTAATTTATCAGACTTCAAAACATTTACTCAGTGAGAACAGTCTCATTAAAAGCAACATAACTTAATTGTAATCAAAACCTGGGCAAATTAAAAAGAATTTTTTAATATTTGAAGCATGTGGAAGTTGTGCACAGCCCTGGACAGAGCTTAAATAGACACTTCTAAAATTTTTTACAAAAAGTTAATCAGATTGCACAATGAGAAATAAAAGGATCCCCAAAGCAGTTGTATAGCAGTTTTAATCATGGCAGTTCCAAATTAAGTGCAGTACAGATGATCTTCAACAAAATAATGGAAATATAACAAATAGAAATATATTAAGACATGGTATGTTGCAAAACAACAAAAGAGTGCAAGCTGCTGGCAAGTGGGTCAATGTAGGGAACACTCTAAACTCGCAATGCTTACAGAGGGTAAGTCAGATCTGAGAGTGGTCTGCTGCTGTTTTCCACTGATACAAAGCTTTAGAACAGCCAAACTGAAAGACTGGGATGAAAAGCATACCAGGGCCTGTGGGCTGGGTGCGGGTTTTCACTGGCGAATGAGTGGAAGTGAGGTCTCTGAGAAAGTGTGTCCCTGAGAAGAAGCCTGGTGACACCGGTGGAAGAAGAGACTCACATACGACCATTCACCTTTGCGCCAATTATACCTTGATTTGTACCTAATAACACCAGTTAATCCTCTAATATTTCATTATTAACTGAAAGATATTGTGGAGCATAACATAAATTTACCCTAAATGTTACTGATGCACACTTTTACCAAACAAAGTGGACTTGGTAGTGAAAGTAAAGTTAATAAATCCACACTATGTAGAGTCACCCAAATTGTAATGAAAAGAGCAGCAAAAAGATGACTGTTTAATGTCTTCAATGTGGGAAATCCCCAACACATGCTTGAAGAAGCATTTAATGTTGGAAAACTAAATAGACTTTCACTCACTTAAGTTAACACACTGCCTCATACACTTCCTCAGGGCTCCTTTGACCTCACTGTTCCTCAAACTGTAGATCATGGGGTTCACCATTGGGGAAAAAATAGTATAGAAGGCTGACACGACCTTATCATGGCTGGCTGACCTGTAGGATGTGGGTCTCATGTAGATAAAGATGGCAGCCCCATAAAAGAGACCCACGACTGCCACATGGGAGGAGCAGGTGGCAAAGGCCTTCTTGCGGGCCTCTGTGGAGCGCATGTGCAGGACAGCAGACAGGATGAGGCTGTAGGAAGTCAGGATGAGGAACACAGGTATCAGTAGCATCAGGATGCAGCAGATGTACATGAAATATTCAAAGGCAGAGGTGTCAGAGCAGGCCAAACGCACCAGGGTGGGGGCCTCACAGAAGAAATGATCAACTTCATGTCTGCTGCAGAATGGGAAGCTGAGGGTAACAGCAGCCTGCATGATCCCATCAGCTGCCCCCAGGAACCAGGACCCCAAAGCCATTCTCAGACACAGCCGCCAGCTCATGAGGGTGGCATAGCGCAGCGGGTGGCACACAGCCACATAGCGGTCGTAGGACATGGCTGCTAAGAGGAAGCACTCTGCTCCTCCAGTTGTCTGAAAGAAGGTAATCTGCATCCCACAGCCCACTGGAGAGATGGACTTCCTTCCAGTCAGGTAGGCAGCCGCCATCTTGGGCACAATGGTGCAGACCAGCATGAGGTCCATGAGGGAGAGCTGGCTCAGCAGGAAGTACATGGGCGTGTGCAGCCGGGGGTCCTGCTGGATCAGGAGGACCATGAGGGCATTGCCAAGGAGGGAGGAGATCATCACTGCAAGAGTAATGCCAAAGAGGATTTGGTGGGCTGTGGTGTGGTCGAAGAGTCCTAGGAGAATGAAATCTGAGGTGGTGTTCCCATGCTCCATGATTTCAAGCAGAGGTGCTGCTCTCAGTGGGAAGGAGATGAGAGAGCTCCGTCCTAAATGCTGCATGTGAAGTAAACAGCGTGAAAACACTTGTGTGAAAAGGATGAAACCTATGTCACATTCTTCATCTGACAATTTCAAAATTCTTTTAAATGTATATACATTGAAATCAAACTGTTTCCTTATTTGCAATGTTTTTATTATGAACACATCACAGTTTGATTATTGCTTAATGGGTTTAAACATCTATATTCTGATAATTTGAGATATATAATTTTTCATTACCTGGCTTTCATACAAATGGATGAGTTGGAAAAAATTTGCATAATTGCTTCTCAGCGTTCATTGTAAGTAGACTTCAAAAGAGAATCAAATCAATAGTTTAGCTAAGTCATTGCTATGTACTTATAATAAAGTTTACACATCTGTAACATATTCAAATTTTTCACCTGCCAAAATCAATTTATCTTCCCTGACATTGATTAACCCCGCAAGAGCTTTTTACTTTCCAAAGAAGAGGATTGATTCTTTTCAGACATACACACTGGAAGGACAGTGTATGAGGGACTTGCGTGTGCTGGGACTCAGTGCCTAACATCCGCAGCCTTAAGGAGCAAATGGTCCATTGTCTCACATTTCAGAGGTTTGATCATTGCTGGCTCCACAGCTGGAACGTCAAGCTGGACTGTGGGGCTAAGAGAAGCTGCTTAGTTCACGGTGCCTGACAGCAGAGTTAGGGAGCAACTCCAGACAGGAAGAGAAGACAAGGTTTGCTCCTGTCCAAGGTTTGTCCCCCTACCGCAGCACCACACAGAGCAGTGGGCTTTTCAACCCCGGAGCAGGTTTCAGTCCTACCATGGGAACAATGCACCCTGACCCACAGAGTGTGCACATAGAAGCAGTACTATGTTGGAATAGAGTACTGCACTTAGTACTACTACAGAGAGTTATATACTGAAAATGACCTTGCTTTTTTCTGCAATTTATAATCATAATATCAATAGACCCTTTTTTAATCATTAAAAAATATTTTGCTCTAATCCATTGTTCTTCTCGGTTGCACAAATGCTGAGCTTACCAGAGAGATGGAAGATCTTAGCTCTTTATCGACCTTTAAAACGTTTCAAACTTCAAACTACTGAAAGCGCATCAGTGGTTTAGTAACTGGTGTTCAGATTGTTTCTGATATTTGCTTTGCACACTACTAAAATGGAATATATTTTAATATAGTCTGAAGAGGTGTATGCACTTTTCAGTACAACTGTCACTGGTGTCCATCTCTGAATCTCCATCTCTCCAGACTGAACTTTTACATGAACTGAGATGAAAATCCCCCCAAGCTTTGAGAAAACATCGCTCTTGTCCATGTACATTTGATTGTGCCAGAAAACTCATGTGTGGAAGGGACTTGAATCTGTGTGTGAGTGTGTGCACACACGTGCATGGGTGTGCGTTTCTTCTTATTTGCATGGATCATCCTCAGAGTTCATCAGTGCTCTCTCATGCATCTGAATTCCCTTCTTGTGCTCTGTAGCTCTCCCTTTTAGGGACACTCTTGGTTTATTTGTTCATCCTCTGTGACCTCTGCACTGCTTCCACTTGCTGAATCCCTCTGCATGACCAAGGGGAGGGGTGACGGATGTCAGAGCTCCACCTTGATGAGATTTTAAGACATCAGAGAAAATACAGCATCTTAGCGGCTTTTGCTCAAGTCACACAAGAAAGGTTTGTGTGTTTTTAGGGAAGAAACTGAGCTATCACCAGGATTATCAGCTAAGAAGTGAATGTTCTTGTGATGTAGCTGCTTCTTCCTGCATTTTAGTAATTTTTAAATTTGAATTCGTTAGCCAGAATTTCTCCATTGAGCTGGGTGGTTATTGTACAGTTTTTATGGTAAAATAAATTTGCAAGTGTGATTATATACTGAATTAATTTTTCATTCAGAATAGAATAGTATTTAGTAATAAAAATAATGTAAACATGCCTGAATAAAACTGTGTTAGAAGTTGATGTCAATGTTCATTTGTTTTGAAAAATAAAATCAAACTTACTCCCTATACATTCATAATGTAAGGTATTTTAGATTAGTGAAAATGGTTTAAGTTTACATAAAATTTCTTTTCCACATTATTCTCTAAAAATTACCGTAATATACAGTATAGTGAAGATTGCAGAGGAAGAATTACTTCACCTTTAAGTACAGTAGTAAATGTCATTATAAGAGTGGTACAATCTCAAAATTAGTGAATTATTAGAAAAAACTTCTTGCCCTATAATGTAGACATTTTCTTGTCTTTTTCTTCTATGTCCTCAAAATGAAGTGAGTTTTCTAAGTACCTTTTATTCTGCTTCAAAAACTGTTACTAGTCATGGTGAAAAAATTTAGCATGTCTCCTCTAAATCACAGTCATGTCTCTGGCAGTGTGTGAGGAGGTGTGAACAGTTCCTTTCCTCCTCACGAAAAGTGTTCCCATTACCAGTGACCCTGGAGAAATGCCTGTAAATTCTTTTCAACATCATTCCAAACTCATGCCCCAAATTTGAAATCAAAACTGTCCATTTGTTACCCAAGATACTCATCTGAATAATCAATATGCTCTACAAATACTAGCATAGTACCAAGCAAAGCATTTACACAATGGGCAGGAGATGTGAAGATTCTTCCTGATGGGAGCATCCTCTGTCACAAATTCAGTTCTTCAGAGAGTGAGACACTGAACAGAGGATTTTCTGCATAAAATATGTGAAGTAGGCGGCTGTCTGAGTTGAATATCTACAAGGAAATCCCTGATTCTCTTACTTACGTAGAGCAAGAGCAGTGACCAGCAGCCTTGTCTCATGTGGTGTGTCTGTGCAGGAAGCCTCTGCTCCAGCTGTGGCCACCCTACTGTACCAGTGCCTTGTGTGACTGAATCTGGCTCTGGCCCCCACCAGCCTCCAGTCCAACATGCTCTCATTAACCACCGTGAACCCCAGAGATTCGACACTGTGGGCCCCAGAGATGTTCCACGTCAGAGATATTTTCCTGACTCAGAGGATATTGCTACACTTCGTATATGCTGCAGGAAGCTGTGATAGACCAAAATAATAAAAAAATCATTTAGAAGCAATGTAAAAGGCAAGTAAATGTTCTTGCATGAGATATGATCTCAAAAGTAGACTAATGAGCAAAGGAACTATTCCAAAAACAAATATGTCAACATTTGTGACATGTTTCCCCATCCTATTCACCCCTGCCTGGAGCACAGGTGCATTAATGTCCTGACCCAGACTTCCCCTTGAGGTAGGCCCACTCAAAGGGCATGGTTCTGGGAAGGATGAACGTGATGGAGGGAAACACACCCAGTGCTGAGGACCGTTACTCTTCATCCAAGAATTTCATACCACTCACATTCTGGGAAAACAGTGCCTTCCACAACCCATTCTCAGATGTGCATCGGAATCTGCCCAGCAATGAACAGTTCAGAGCAGATTCTGCCAGTCAGGATTACTCTGTAGGGTTCCACCATTTCAGAGCACTCTATGTCCTGTTCAAATTGAAATAAACTCATTTTTCAGTTTTCAGTTGAGCACTCTAGCTGATCATACCAGATTCCAAATTCTGTTTGCATCAATTGCTAGAAAAAAATTGTAAGGGAAAGAAGGCAGTCCTGGAGGAAGTCAGAATGTAATCTTAGAAGTACAGACTAGGAAGTTTTTAATATCGTAATGTAAGCAAGAAGGAGAATGTTTTTCACTGATTTTATTTATTGCAGTGAATGCATATGTGGATGAATTTAACTTCCATCTACTGTACTGTTTGCTCACTTTGAATGGATTGGGAGTGTTTTTGTCTTCCAAGATGTACTAAGTGCTTAGTAAGTACTTGGAAAGTCGTGTTCTGTACCTACACAAATATTTCTTTTTCTTCAATTTTGAGCATCACCTGAGTGAGATGATACAACATTTTCACAAAGAAGAAATTACTGCCCTATTCTATATTATGACATTATCATAAAACTAGCTGTGATGAAAAATTTTTACTTCATTAGAGTAGGAATAAATAAGTCCCACTCTTCGGCATTTTGGAATCCAACGTGAATTTGTTGGCACCAAAGCAAACACTCAATGTTCATAGTCGTGTTCCTGTCCTCTGTTCAAAAGTAGAATTTCTGGTCTGGCACACCACTGTCCCCAAGAAGGACATGATGGTTTTCATTCTTCTGGGAAGATATCTGGCATGGGGACAGCTGGATCAAATGGGACCTCCAATGCTATATTTTGAGGAAACTCCACACTGAGTTCAACAGTTGTTGCACCAGTCTACGCTACCACCAACAGTGGAGAACTGTTCCTTTTTCCCCACATCCCCTCCAGCATTTGATATTGGTTGATTTCTTGAAAATAACCATTCTTTCTGGGGTGAGATGGAGTCTCGGTATTGTTTTAACTTGCATCTCTTGAATGCCCAGTGATGTTGAACTTTTTTATAAATTTGTTTGCTGTTTTTAATTCTCCAGCTGAGACGTGTGTATTCATCTAGATGCCCACTTTTGTATTTGGTCTTTTCCTTTCAAGCGTCTGATTTTTTTTGTTTTTTAGTCCTTTATATTCCTTTCTCTAAGGAACTGCTGGAAACATTTTTTTCCACAGTCCAGGTTATATCTTCACTCTATTGGTGGTTTCTCTTGCTGTGCAAAAGTTTTGTAATCAAATGAGATCCCACTTGTTGATTCTTTGTGATAGTTCCTGTGTCGTCGAGGTTTTAGTCATAAAGTCTTTGTCTACACCAATGTATTCAAGAGTTTTACCTATTCCAATTTCCAACAGATTTAATGTTTCTGTTTTAATATTTAGATCTTTGATCCACTTTGAATTTAGCTTAATTCATGGTGAAAGATATGTGTCCAATTTTAATCTTTAGCATCTGCAGAGCCAGGTTTTCTAGCAAAATTTATTATTGAGGTTATCGTTCTTCCAGTGAATGTGTTTGGCACCATTGTCAAAGATAACATGGCTGAGTATGTCTGTTTCTGCATCTTCTAGTCTGTCCCACTGATCTTCAGGCCTGTTTTTTTTTTTTCTTTGCCAATACCATGCTGTTTTTGTCACAGGAACTTTATAGTATAAGTTCAAAATCAAGGATTATGATGCTCCCTGCCTTGCCTTTTTTGCCCAGAATTGCCTTTGCTATTCTATGTCTTTTCAGGTTCCAAATGAATTTTAGGATTGTTTTCTTTGTTTCTGTGAGACATGCTGTTGAAATTTTGATTGGAATTGCATTAGAACTGTACAACAGTTTTGGAAGTACAGCCATTTTCACTATATTGGTTCTTCCAACCCAAGAGCTAGAAATATCTTTCCATTATCTGATATCCTTTTCAGTCTCCTTGTAAGAGTATTGTAGTTTTCACTGTGGAGGTTTTTTACATCCTTTATTAGATCGATACCTACATGTTTCCTTTTTTTGGATGGTTTTGTGGAAAAAAGGTGTAATTTCCCTAATTTCTCTCTCAGTGAGTTTGTTATTCCTGTCCAGGAAAGCTATTGATTTTTGTGTCCAGCTTTGTTACTGAATTTACTTATTAAACCTAGCAGGTTTTAGTGGAGGTCTTGTTGTGTTCTATGTAGAGCATCATGTTATCCACAAATAATTATAATTTCACTCCTTCCTTTCCAATCATTCATTTTCTTTCTATTGTCTCATTGCTTGAGGCTAAAATTTCCAGAACTATGCTGAATAAGAGGGGAGATGGTGAAAATCCTTGTCTTACTCCTGATTGTAGAGTAAAAGCTTTCAGTTTTTGTCCATTTAGTATGATGTTGGCTGTTAATTTGTTATAGATGGATTTTATCAGATTGATATAAAAATCATCTATTTCAATCATCTGCAGGGTTTTAATTATAAATGAGTGCTGACATTTGTCAAAAACTTTTTCTGCATCTACCAAAATGACATCTAGTTTTTGTCCTTGGTTGTGTTCATATGTTGTATTACATTTATTGCTTAAAGTATGTTGAAACATCCCTTTATCCTGCAATGAATTTTACTTTATCATGGTGTATAATCTTCTTAATGATTTACTCCATTCTTTTTGCTAGTATTTTATTGAGGAATTTTGCATCTATGTTCACTGGGGAGATTAGTCTGTAGTTCCATTTTTTAGTTGGGTCCTTCTCTGCTTCTGGTGTCAGGGTAATTCTTGCTTCTAGGAATGAATTTAGAAGTATTGCTTCCCTTTCAGTTTCATTAACAAATTTGAGAAGTCATGGTATTAGGTGTTCTCTAAATTTCTTATAGATTTCAAAAGTGATTCTGCCAGGTCTTGCACTTAACTTTTGGTAAGTTTTTAAACTACATCTTCAATTTCATTGACTGATAATGGTTTATGTCAGATTTTTATATCTCGTTTCAGCTTTGGTAATTCATGTATATGTAGGAATCTCTGCATTTCTTCTGCATTTTTTTTTATCTTATTGGAATATAATTTCTCAAAGTAGGTATAGATGATCTGGATTTTTGCACGGTCTATTTTGTGTTTACCCTCTTTATTCCTAATTGTGTGGATTTGAGTCTTTCATTTTCTTTTTTGATAAGGTTGGCTATAGTTTTATTGATTCAATTTAATCTTTCAAAGAATGAACTCTTCAATTCATTGATTCTTTGTATTGTCTTCTTTATCTGCAGTGCATTAATGTCCACTCTGATTTTTATAATTTCTTCCCTCAAACTAGCTTTCATTTTGACCTGCTCTTGTTTTTCTAAAAGTTTGATGTTCAACATTAATTTGTTGATTTGCACTTGCTCTGTTTACCTCATATGGGTATTAGCTGCTCTCTATTTCCCTCTTGGGACTGCTTTCATTGTGTCCCATAAGTTCTGATATGTTGTATTATATCATTCAATTGCACAAACCATTTAATTTTTTCTTTAATTTCATCTGTAAACCATTGGATGTTCAGGAGGATATTATTTAATTTCCATGTGTTCATGAAGTTCTTGTTCTTCCTTTTGCCATTGATTTACAGTTTAATTCATTAGAGTCTGATAATATGCAAGGGATAATTTCAGTTACTTTGCCTCTAGTTTAGCATGTTCTCTGAGCTAGTATGAGGTCTATTTTGGAAAATGTCCCACGTGCAGCTGAGAAGATTTATTGTGATGTTGTGGGTTGGAACACTCTGTAGATATCTACTAAGCCCGTTTGTTCAAATGTTTGGTTCAGTTCTAATATTTCATTGTTGATGTTTTTGTCTAGTTGGTCTGCCTTCTTGTGACAGTAGAGTATTGAAATCACCCAAAGAACTGTATTCATGCATATTTGATTTTTCATGTTTGTTAGTATTTGTTTTACATAGATGGGTACAATGGTATTTATTGCATATACATTTATGATTATTAACACTTCCTCTTGGATTGTTCCCTTTACAAGGATATAGTGACAGTCTTTGTCTCTCTTACTGTCTTGGCTTGAAATTCACTTTGTCTGCAAATAGAATAGCTACCCCTGCCTTTTTCTGAGTTGTCACATGGAATACTGTTTTCCATCCTTTGACTTTCATTCTATGAATTTCTTTTCAAACAAGTGTGATTCTTGTGTGTACCCTATTGTTGGAACTTGCATCTTGATCCATTCTGCCAGACTGTCTCTTTTGGTTGGTGAATTGAGACCATTAACCTTGATGGTTATAACTGATATTTATTGACTTATCCTTGTCATGTTATTTTCCTGTTGTTGACATAACCTGCTGTTTAATTGCTAGCCTTGCCTAGTAGATTCCGTCTGTGGGAATTCGTGGAGATTTAGTACTTGTTATCTCTTTCTAGAATGTCCTTCAAAACATTTTATAGTGTTTGGTGGTCATAAATTTGCTCAGATATTCTTTATCATGGATGTACTTATTTCTCCATTGATTTTGTAAGATAATTTCATGCGATACATCAGTCTAGGTTGGATGTTGTTTTCATTTGGAGCTTTGAATACTTCACTCCAAGCGCTCCTTAACTTGAGAGTTTATGCTGAATTGTCAGCTGTGATTTTGATGGGCTTTCCTTTATAGGTGATTTGTTTCTTTTCCTTAACAGCTTTTAAGATTCTATTCTTGTATTCAATTTCTGGAATCTTGACAATGATATGCCTGGTTGTAGTTTTTTTTAATCATGGATAATTGGAGTTCTATATGGCTCACTTACCTGTATGTCAAGTTATTTTTTTCCCTACAAGGAAAGTATTCTGCAATGATGTCTGTACCTTGTTTTTTTTAATATCATTTGTGCTATCTCCTGCTTTTCATTGACTCCATTCAATCTTATTCTTCATGTTTGCATCATCAAGCAGCTGCTGGTTTGATTTCTCATGGTCCCTTGCTATTTTTAAGAAATCATTCTTTTCATGATTTCTAACCACAAGCCTGACTTCTCTATATCTGAGATTCTCTCCTCACATCAGCTAATTCTGCTGCAGATATGTCAATGGAATTTTTATTTTCCTAGATATCTGCTTGAATCTGCCATTTCTTATGTTGGGCATTCACGGCTTCCATAATTTTCTTAAACTCCTCTATTTTTGTAAGTGTATCTTATCTAGAGTCACTAAGCATGGTTGTCATTGTGGACATCTCTGCAGTTATCTGAGAAATAAATTCTGATTTCATTTTTGCTTCAGCCTCATTCAAGTGCTTTGTTGTTACCACTGCAGAGAGGCCAGGTGGGAGGCTTTTGCACTGTCCTAACTCATTGCCCCCAGATTTTACTTTGTGAACTAGATGTCAGGTGTTACATCTTGTTTAAGTGTCTTCTCATTTTTTTTTCAATTTAATTCCTGGGTTGACGCTTGTAAATTGCCTATGGTCAGTTGCTTCATTGCTAGTATTTAGATACCTTAGGAAATGACTACTTCTCCGAGGTATGTTCCAGGTGTAGCTGGGTTTTGGGTTTTGAGACTGTTGCAAGATCTTACTTTTCAATTTGTTTGGGATGAGAAGTTTCTGCCTGCTTGGCCTACTCTCTAGTTCTTTGGCACTGGCCCAGAGTGTTTTCTATGAGCCTTTGGCAATGTCAGTCTTGAAATACCAGGAAGAACAGCTGGTTAAATAATGATGTCAATTTTTGTTAAAGTGGTACCATCAGCAGTAACAATAGCATCAAACACAGCCTAGAAAATGACAAATTGAAGTAACCATTAATTTACCACCTTTAACCATATGAACTAGATTTATGGTTATACAACAAAATCTAAAACAAACCAGAAAATCATATGCAGAATTTGCATCCTTAATATGTCAATTTTACATTCAGGGATAAAAATTTAAAAGGGATTAGAGAGAAAGCAGAGAAGTTGAAGAAGAGGAACAGATTAGAAATAAGGCTGAAGGACAGAGTGGGATCACACTAACTTGCAGAAGACAGAAGGAAAAGAGAGAAGGGAGAAATAAAAGTAAAATCAGAAGAAAAAAATCACAAAGAGGCTAGAAAGCACATGCCCATTCATTCAAAAAGATCAAAGAATAAAGGAAAAACAAAACAAAAACAAAACCACCACAACAAGAAACAAGTGAGAGAAAGAGAGAGAGAGAGAGAGAGAAGAGAAAGAGAGAAAGAGAGAGAAAAGGAAAAGGGAAAAGGGAAAAAGGAAAAGGGAAAAGGAATAGGAATAGGAATAGGAATAGGAATAGGAATAGGAATAGGAATAGGAATAGGAATAGGAATAGGAATAGGAATAGGAATAGGAATAAAAATCCATTTCCAGAGTTGTCTCTGCTGTCACTGGTAGGCAATGTGTGGAGACAGAGTCCAGAGATGAGCTGATTTATCTCAGCAAGCTAGCAGTAGCTTTATGGTGGGTAGTGGATAATCGAAGTGAGCCTGCACCTTTATTTCCCCTGGAGTTCAGGCTGTATCTTGGACACAGTTGCTGAGACTAGACCCATTCAGCCTGCAACATTCAGCACATTTTCTGTTGCCTTGAACTCAGCTGAGAGCCACTAGTTGTACGTAGCAATTGTTCAGAGTTCTGAGCTCAGTTGGTCGCTCTCCAAGATGGCCCTTGGTCAATTGTTCTCTCCCCTGGGAAAATGTAGCCCTCAGCACTCACCCCAGACAGTGCACTCCTTCACATCCACTGTTTTCTTCCACTGTTGCATCTCTCTGTGGAGGTCTTTGGTGTTGCCAGCAGTCACCATATGACTGCAGGTCTGAACCCCTCCTTTCACACAGTGAGTCCCAACTCAGGGAGAAGACTACATTGGCTACCTTTGCTTTTTCAGTGAAGGTTCTCTCTCCATGTTCCCCATGGGCTTCAATTCTCACTTCAATCCATCCTGGGTCCAGGGGACCTCTTTCCCGCTTTCTTATGTTCCTTACATTGCTACATTTCAGTGTCTGGACAGCGACTCTCAAAGACGCTTTTTCTGTGCTGCTTACCACTCCACCATATTTTACCTGACCTATTGCTCTACGTTAGAATAAGTATTTTGAAAAAAAAGTTGAAATATTCATTTGGAGTGTCACCTAGTAAATTAGTATGAAGGGAATAAATTACATAGAAACTGCAGAAAAAGCTTTCAGTGTAAATCAATATATAATAAAAAAATGTTTTTTCATTAGATAGAGCCATTACATATATTTCTTGTAATTTGGGTTAGTTTACTAAAGATAAATTATATAAACTGGAGAATCAACTTGTTAAGGCAGGAGGTGATGACAATATACTAGAGAAGTTTAAACTTTTTTTAAAAACTAGTAACAGAAATGGAACCATTCATTTTATTCCCTATTAAAATTCTTGCCTTCACTTCAAACAAATTTTCCATGGGTCCTATCACTTCTGATATAGTTCTGGAAACCTCTTTGTGATGTCATTCAAGGTAGGAAAAAATACAGTGAATTCTGCAGTCCAGTACTTTCTTTTGTGAAAATCAAGAAGTGTGTTTTCTTCCATGTTCTTCACCAGCTCTGACACCATACAAATGCTGGCTCTTTTTCAAGGTCAGAATAACCATGGAAGGCAAAGGTTTTGAATTAATTGAGGGCATAAAGGAGGCCAGAACAGCTCAGGTAATGACAGCAAAGAGCCACAGAACTGCTACAAAATAGGTAACAAAGATAGGATAAATGTGCCCAAGTGAGGTGGAGGACTTTGAGGGAGTTCATGGCAATATCTTTTATTGAAAATTTTTTTAAAACTATAAACATTCAACAAAGCATTTAATCAAACCTCATGTTTTGAAACATTTCAATGCTTTATTTTATTTTACAATTCCCCATGTTAATAAAATATCCTCGTATTAATGATAAATGTAGGCTCATTAATTTGGATGGTAAGAAGCAATAAAAAATAAAAATTGTTGACTTGAACACATAATTGTTATGTCCTATCTTAAAAATTTTAAATCACAAAGATTAATTTTAGTTCCTGAGGTCATGGCATGAAAAAGTTTTCCAATTATTATTCGCTGTTCAACATATTGAGGCATAAAATGACCTAAATTTTCACAGAGCAGATTCTCCAAGTCACTCTTCCCACGGCCCCCATCACATCCTTGTTCCTCAGGCTGTAGATCACAGGGTTGAGCATTGGGGTGAGGATGGAGTAGAAGACAGCGAGGACTTTGTCCTCGGCTGGAGATCAGAGGGACATTGGGCAGAATAATTGTAAACAAAAGGTGTGTAGTAGAAAGTCACGATGGTAATATGGGTGCTACAGGTGGAATAGGCCTTCTTTCTGCCTTCTTGTGAGTGAATGTGATAAACAGCCAGGAGAACCCAACTGTAGGAACACAGAATACCCAGGAAAGGAAACAAAAGAAATATAATGGCACTCACAAATACCGTGTACTCATAGACCTGGGTGTCCATGCAGGCCAGAGTCAGCACAGCTGGGACATCACAGAAGAAGTGATTGATGGCTCTGGACTGGCAATAAGGAAGACAGAATACATACAATGTGTGAGTACAGGCACTGATAACACCCATCGCCCAGGATCCCAGGATTAGCAGCACACACATCCTATTGTTCATGTGAGTGGAACAGTGCAGAGGAAAACAAATAGCTACATAACGGTCATAGGCCATGGACATCAGGATCAGTGCTTCTGCACCTGCGAAAATTGTGAAGAGAAAACTCTGAACCCAGCACCCAACGAAGGAGATGGACTTATTTCCAAATAGAAACCTCTAAGCCATCCTGGGGACAGTGGTGGAGACGTAGATGAGGTCCATGAGGGAGAGCTGACTGAGCAGGATGTACATGGGCGTGTGGAGCTGGGCGTCCAGGAGGATGAGCAGGACCATGGACAGGTTGCCGGCCAGGGCCATTAGGAAGATGGGAAAGATGAGAATGAAGAGGGCAAGGCCAGCCCTTGATGGGGGCAACAGGCCCAGGAGGATGAAGTCTGTAGAGGTCTGGGTGTGATTTTCCATGTTGCATTTATATGTTGTATCTAAAGAGAAAGATATCAATGACTGGGTATAAATCATTAACAAATTTGACAGTTTCCCTATTGTAATTACCCTATGATTTATTCAAGTGAACAGTTTTTAAAGGAAAAATAAATTTTGCAAAAGTTAACCTATTTTATACTGACTTTAAAATTATATAAAACAATAATTTATGATCTAAATGTTTTAGAATAAATCTAAAAACTTACTGAATGATAATATTACAACTCCAAGACTTCTACATGATTTAATGTCACACGCTAACTTGCACATCATGAATTCTGGCTTATTTTCAGAAGTTGTGCTAGAAAAGCCATGCGAATGCATTTTACATCCATTCTGATAAATTTTAATACACTTATGCATATTTTTTCTTAAAAGTTTATTTTTTTCAGACTTACTTCAAGTACAGTCGCACCTCTGTTTAGAAACACTTTTTTTTGCAAACAGTTTAGTTGGTAATCAGAAATGTTTGGCAAAATTCTATTTTTGTTTGCAAACTCTGCATCGGGTCACAAACATGACCACAGCCATCGTCCCCACACCAGCATATGTGTGGCCATTTTTTCTTAAGTCACAGAACAAATTAAGTTCTTGAACTGGTACTACTGTTTTTCACCCAGGTAGCATTGATTTTAATGAAATATACACACTTTCTGGAAAGTCTTTGCCCAAGAATCCCATACAAAGCTTCTCATACAAGGTTTTGTGGTAAAGTTCTTTTGCACAGAAATCTACAGTGTATTCGAATTGCCTTGTACCTCTTATAGAAGTCATTGTAATTCAGACATTTTCTTTTCAGTGTTGTATCATTCGTTCTCTTTCAACTCATTTCTCAGTGTACAAAATTTTCTCATGCCCAGAACATCTGTAAAGAAGACATCCAAAAGGATGACAGGCACAACGAATCATACCCACTATCAGAGATCATTTGGGAAATGTAAATAGAAATCACAAAGAGATAACATTGCTTTTTCAGTAGCAAAGCTTTCACTAAAGAAACAAATAATATAATTTATATTTTCAAAAGGATTTCGAGCACTTGGAAAACTTTGTGTATTTTTGTGAGATGTAGAAATGATGCTGCCACTATAGAGAATGACATAGATATTGCCTAAAACATAAAGAGAATTTGAACATGAGCTAGTAATTTCACCTTTGGATTGCACAGTAATTGTTAATGCAGACACTCAAGAGCTATTTATTTGTAAAGCCATTCTTATAGCTGCATATTTCATGGTAGCCACAAGGCAAAGAAACTTAATTTTTCATCTGCAGACAAATTAAAAAATGTCCCCCATGTAATATATTCCATTTTTCAAATGTAACAAATAAGGACAATTGCTACAACATGAGAGTGGACAGATATTCCAATACAGCACCATGGCGTTTCATGTGTAATACTGGAACACCATTCCTGACACGTGGGCAGACTCACGTATCAAGTACTTATTTCAGTAGTGCAAAAGAACATTGTCACACAAATATAAATCTATTCACACAGAGCCTTTCATTCCTCTGCACAGTGAAATGAATGTAAGCAATCCACAGGAAGCCCACTGTGTACATGTCCACTTGCATTGTTTTCCATGCAGCCCTCTCAAGCTGTGCAGTGTAGGTAGGAAGATTCCCAGCACTTACAGGGGAGGTAAGAGCGCACGGCAGCCTCTGGAGAGGGAGTCATGCAGCAGGCTTTGGGTCAGCGGGACCTGAGAGGAAGGGTGGAGGCAAGGATGTCACTGCCGGTCCTCACCCATTGTCACCAGGACAGCATCAGGGTTTGTCAAGGATGCAGTAGGATGTAATCCTAACGGTAGTCTCCTCAGGTTGACACAGCGAATGACATTTTACAGATGAGAAAACAGTAATATAGGTGACCATGACTCAGAAATAAAGAGGGTTTACATTGCAATCATAAAAAAGAAAAATATTTAAATCAAAATTTTCTATAGAAGGTAAGTTTCAAAGCATGTGAAAATCTTTCTGCACAAGATAATTACTGGAGTGTTTAAAAATTACTCACTTTGGCATTTCATTTTGTGTCTTTTGTCACCTTGTTCTACTGATTCTCCACCTGATGCTACCAGAAATATAAACACAACCACAGAAAAATGTCTTTTTTTATATACATAACCTATTTATTTCTGTTTGTCTTTGGAATCCAAAGGCATAATTTCACTGTACAGAGAAACTGTCAAGCCCACAAAATTTAATGATAAAGATTAGTTAGACCATCTAAAATCATAAAAATTTAGTGGACTGCCATATGTTTTTAGGAAGCTTTGTCAAACCTTACTAACAGTCGACACAAACAAACCATGTCAAATGGAAAGGCCTGTCTAGAGAATGGCCTGCATTTCTCACCTACTGTTAGATTTATAAAGTAGAGTTTATTACCCTTCAAAATGCTGAGAGTCACTGTGGATGTGAACAGAGCATCTCCCACTGTGATTCCACACCCAGGCTCTCTTCTGAATTAGTGTAACTGTTGACACGAAAGGAGCTGGGTGAGGAGAGAAGGTCTATGATTTCCTTAAATAAGCCCTGAACAAGCACAGGAAATTATAACCGTGTGAACATGATTGCCCTGTGCAGTCAAATTTTTAGAGAGTATAGACAGGAAATTATTTCTTAATCCCAGAGGTAAACTGTCCCTACTAGGAGAATTTGACTGTCAAGAAACAGCCTCCTAATCTCCAGTGTAAATCAAATGCATAATTGTCATGAAGACAATTCTCCAAATGCTGCCCCTGTATTAAAAGTTTCTCTTAGTCCATAAAAAAGAAGGTTTGCGCTAATATTGATTGCAGAATATTTTGTTAGATATTTATTAATTAATATTATTATTAATATTTTTAATATTTTTCTGAAAACTGTGTATTCTGTACAGGAACTAAAATATATCTTCTACTCTGAGTATTTTAAAGTTAATAATATCCACTGTATTCACTATTACTGTTCTCCTATCATCTTGTCATGAAATTTTGTTTTACATTTTTTCCATAAAATAAAAAAGTTAAAAAATAGAATGAATTCTGTGTCTGCATCATTTGTGGTCATTATGCATCATTTCATTACTTATACCACTTTTTCTTACACTTCTATTCAGATTAGAACGTATGACACTGAAAATGCTTCTTTTTTGATTCCTGTATTAATAAAATACGTAGGTTTTACCAGTACAGGCTTCAGTTCACAGCAGGAATAAGAGAAGCACAGATACATTTGAATCCTTGGTGCCCACAGAGGGACCAAGTGAAAGATCTGGGATCACGTAGCGGCGCCCCCCAGAGTCTGCACCGTGTAGTTTGCACTGCAGCACAGAAGGCCCCACACTCTGCTCCTTTGATCAGGGGACTCTAAAAGACAGATCTTTACAGTAATGCTGACATTATTAAATTTTTTCAGATCCCTCATACTGGAGGAAGAGGACTCTGCCTTTACTAAAAAGGCCTCCTGTCATTTTGCAGAAAATTTTGAAAGAAACCTCAGGTTGGAGTTTTTAAAGCTTTTAAATGAAGTAAACTATCAAAGATCCAAAGACAAATCACAAAAATTAAAGCTTATTTCTCACATCCATGACACTATCTACACTGTTCTTCAGAAAACTAAACCATTTTTCTCTTCCCATGACACCTGAAATATCCTATACCTCTGATCTCCCTTACATTGACAATCTGGCTTACTGGTCTACCTGAGGATGGGGTCAGGGTTATCAGGAGAGCCTTGAACTTACTGACTCTGGAAAGCCAGGCATAGATAGCTCTCTGCACAAAGCTGGTCATAGCTGAGTCTACCTGTCCATTCTAAGACACAGTCTGCATTTTCCTCAATTAACTACAATTCACCAATTGTAAAAAGACTCCTGTAGAATCTCGGAAGACAGGCACAGTCCAGAGGGTCGCTCTCACAGTGTTGCGTAAAGCCAGTGTGACCCCCTTCTCTGCAGTGGTTCCTGATGAATTCACCGAGGACAGCTGAAGAGTGCACAGTATTCTTCGTCATTTTACTCACTACAGACAACTCATCTTTTAAAAACCTTTCACTTTCAATTGTTTACCGCGGGATAAAGAACCAGATTGTAAGGTGTAAGAAGACTGACAGCTGAGTAATTACATCTTGTGTGTCTTAGGGTGTCTCTAAGTTATGTACCTCCAGGCAGCTCCACAGTGCTGCAGCTGCATTCAATAAACAAATAGAGGAATATGTGCAGAGACTGTTTTGATATACTCAAATCATTGCATTAGGATATCCTTTAAATTTTGTTCTGCAATGAGAATGACTTAGTCAGCCTTATTGTACATGTTCACAGCAGTAAGCTCCTTGTAAATGTTACCTAAACCTACCCTTAATCTTAAGAGTATAAACTGGGCTGCTGAGGTCATTCTTACTGTGCAGAGAGCAAATATGGGTGATTGCAGGCTGCCTCTGAAAACATGCAGAGTGCACCTTCAGGGCATGACTGGTTCCAAGGCAGCACTGAGCAGTAGCTGTGGGTTTAGTCTCCCTCATAGCGCTGTCATCTCCATCAACAGAATTACATAATCCACATTATCACACCTGCTTTCCACTGTGATTGTACAGTGCTGTGGATCTCAGATGCGTTCTGTAACCCATGTGCATTTGGTTCTCAGAACACTGTCCGGTTCCTACATTAGATGTAATTAATATGATTTTTTTTTTTGAAACTTTGTGCTCTGTACAGGCATCAAACACTAAGCAAGTTAAAATTAAAAATATAAGCACTGCAATTTGGCACAAATTAGATTTGAGTAAAAGTTCTGGAGAACTGAAGCACAGCTACTCTACCTGTGGTTGCCAGCAACGCTGCCAAAGGATTTTCTTAATTTAAAAACTAAGCTATGACTTTACATTTCTGTAATATTAACCTAGACTATTTTCCTTTTACCATAAGGTCCATCATATATTTTCATGTTGAAATAATTATAATTTCCAGGAATTTAAGCAGAATATAATGGATTTATAAAAGGTAAAACAGAAAAGAGGCCACAGTAGGAAGATTGCGAAGTGCAGGTTATCACTCATCACACATAGAAAAAAAAACAAGGAAAACAAGCATAAACAAAACAAAAGAACTTGCAAGAAGGATGAAGCAACGGGCTCTCCACCACCCTTACTGTGAGTGCCGACTCTGAGGGCTGAGTTTGTTCTTCGAGGTCTCTGGAGTTCATGGAAGGCACATGCAGCACGGTGTGCGCTCATGACCTCCCCTGACCCGGTCTGCAGTCCTGCGCAGGAAACACGCCCAGATCAGCTCGCAGTCAGTGTCTGGTGCCTGCGCCTCGTACCCAGGAGTTGTGCTGCACAGACGTGTGAAAATTACAGGGACTTGTCCTCAAATTCAGTGTCTAATCCCTGTAAAACTAAGTTCTCTTAAGCACATAATATAGTTTCCATTTTGTATAATAAGTAATATACAAATAAAATTAGGATGAGCACCACGATTCCTCCGCACTTGAAAACACTCACTTTTGGGTTAGCTGTTGCACTGATCAGCTTTCAGCGTGCTGAAGGGAATTCCAGACACAGCATAAAGAAGAGGTTGAATTAGGCTCAGCGTGGTGTTTGGAGGCAGCCGACTTCAAGGCAGGAATCTCACAGCCGAAGGGCCAGGAGAAGCAAAGCTCGTGGTGCTCAGTTCATGGTGGGTGAAGCTGAATGGGTCAGAACGAGCATCAGCGAGCGACCTCAGCTCTAAAGTCAGCCATCAAGGGCCCCCTCCCACCTCATTCCTCCAGACAGCACTTCCAACTGTGAAGTCAGTGTGTTAATCCACTCTCCCTCCAGCACTCCCAAGACCTGATCCCCTCTTCCAGCTCTCTTGACCCGCTCAAGCTGACAATCAGCCCACAGTCACAGGGGAACACCGTCATTTTCTGAGTAAGCTTTTTGAGAGCTGCTCCTACACATGCGCACACAACCTCTCATCCCGCACTTGGCACTTGAGCCACCTCCGAGGAGACTGAGGGCACCGGGACTCCTGTCCTTCTGCAGCTGCGCACTGGGTCTCAGGGTGGGCGGAGCCTGGGGAAGGTCCCCTGAGAGCCGGACAGGAGAGGGCTGGTCCCTGCGGACACGCCTGGCCTGAGGCCGAGGAGAGGGCAGAGTCCTGATGGGCACTAGATGCTCTCCAGCTGCCAGGGCAGACGCGGTGGGAAGAACAGACAGGCTCGCTCAGCGTGTCCTCCTGTGCTCTGCCTCAGGACATGTTTTGTTTTCATTCTGTGATTCATTACACACCTGGTTATCATTTATCACCTTATATTATCTTAGTTTCCATTTTGTTTGCACTGGAAGATAGTAAATGAAAGTGAAATGACTTTAATAAAAACTTAACTAGAAATTTTTAAGAGAGTTGTATAAACTGTGTTATGTAGAATTATATTATTTTCTTTCCATTGCAAATTTCCTTTTAATTATTTTAATTTTAAAGAGAATAAAATACCAAAAATAGTAAAACCAATACAGTATTTCAAAACAAGATGATAGGAAATTAACAATAGTTATTATATTGCATATTGCTATCTTCAAAGTAGTTGCTTCGATTACCAGATATAGGCATGTAAAATTGATCAAACAATAAAAGCACTCACTGTCTCTTTCAATGAACTAACAGATATTAGTAGTACAGTTATCTTAACTATCTTATGTGTATATAGATATATATTTTTCTCTCTTTCCTCTTTTCTCTTTTCCCCCATCCCAGCAAATGTCTATGAACATATGAATTTTTCTCTTATTAAAATAGGTAATGAAAATGGTATTGTTATGGATATGTGAGAGAGTTAATCACAGAATATTCACAAAATAAATTTTTATTGAATACAGTAGCTTCAGTGTTCACAAATATCTGACAGTTACTTGGTAATAAATTAATCATCTCAGGAAATTATTCTAACATTCTATTTTCTTTTGAAAGATTAAAAATTATCTCTATTACTTACATTCTTGAAAAAATTTCATGGAGTCAAAAGCACAGATTTTTCAATATTTTTACACTTGAAAAGCTGATGAGTTTTAAAAATTTTTATTAGTATATGCTTGTACTACCTAATAATTACATTAATTCTAGAAAGCCAGTACATGTACAAAGCAAATCTTCATCCTTTATATGTCTCCTTCCTTCTCTTGATCTTCTTTCCATTTACACAAACTCTGTCTTTTTAATATATCTTATTTTGCTATTTTATTCATTACTGATTTTTCTGTTCATTTTGTATTCTGTTATTTTTCTGACACTATTTAATACTTCTTGCAGTCTTTTTTTGTAATTTTTTTTTGTTCTTCTTTATCAAGGACCATATTACCTGAAAATAAGAATGAGAATTTTATACTTTTTCATGTCTGATTCCCTTGACAGAACTTTTGGGTGCTCTAATGAACAGAAATGATGACACTGGAGATATTTTCTTGTTCCTGGTTTTAGACCAAAAGCTTTCAGTTTCTCAGTTTTATATGATGGTGACAGTAGGGTTTTTCTAAATGGCTCTTATTAGGTTGAGATTACGTCCTTCTATTTCTATTTTTTTCAGGGATTTTATTTGAAAAACTCTTAGACTTTGTGAAAGTTTTATTCTTTTTCTGTGTCTATTGAGAAGATCTCATGATTTTTATTCCTTTTTCTCTGTATGTGATGCACTACATTTACTGATTTCCAAAGATTGAACCATCCTTACACTGCTGGGATTGTCACTCCTTTCCCATGATATATATTTCCTAATGATTTGTGCACCATATTCATCAACAGTAGTTGAGGTTCTTCGCAAGTAGGTTCACTATCAAAATTGGCCTGCAGTTTTCCATTTCACTTCAGTCCTTGTCCAGTTGTGGAATCAAGGTAACGCTGGCTTCTAGGAATGTGTTTGGCAATATTCTTCACTTTGAAAATTTCTTAATGAGATTGAAAGCCATTGGCATGAGAGCAGGCCTGGAGTTCTTGTGTAATCAGTGGTGGATCAGTCAGATCTTGTGTTTGTCTTAGTAGGTAAGTTTTTATTACTGCCTCCACATTTTGCCTGTTATTGGATTTGTCAGAGATTTATATCTCTTGGTCCACTTGTGATTCATAAAAATCTAAAAATTATTCCTTTTTCTAGGTTCTCCAATTTATTCGAGTATTTTCTTAAAAATATGCACTTAATAACATAAGTTATTAAGTGGATTTCAGTGGTGTTCCTTTTGATACTGCCTCTCCTATCTCTTATTGTAAGCATGATGGTCTTATTAAACTTTGCTAAGGATTCATCTATTTTGTTTAATCTTTGGAACAGCCAGTGCTTTGAGTCACTGATTGTTTGTATAGTGTTTTTGACTCTATTTCACTAATTTTTCCTTTGATCTTCATTTCCTGTTTGCATTACTTTTGAATTTGTATTGCTCTTGCTTTTCTAATACAATGAGGTGTATCAATAGGTCATTTATTTTCTTGGAATCTCTTCGTTCTTTTTTTTCTGATGTTATCTTTCAGAGGTATAAACTTCCCTCTTATGACTATTTTGAATGTCTTCCATAAGATCCCGTATGTTGCTATTAGGAACTGCCTAAATTTTTCTGTGACTTCTTCTATGACCAATTGATTACTCAAGAATGTGTTGCTTAATGTCATTGTATGTCCATAATTTCTGTGATTATTTTTGCCATTAATTTCTGCTTTCATTGGTCTATGTTCTGATTATATGTGTGTGATAATTTGAATTACTTGTGTTTACTGGCACAAGCGTTATGGGCTAGTCTTACTCAATTTGGAGAGAGCTCCATGTGTTGTTCAGAAAAATGTGCTTTCTCTTATTCTGGGGTTGAGCACTCTTTTTCTTTTTTTTTTTTTTTGGTTTTTTTTTGGTACCAGGAACCGAACTCACCACCTTGCGCTTGCCAGGCAGGCGCTTTGCCGCTGAGCTAAATCCCCAGCCCCGAGCACTCTTTTTCATCTCTTCGTTCAAACATAGGGTTCAAATCTGAAAATTTATCAGTTTTTGTCTCTGGATTTATATGGACACTGGCATAGTGAGATTTTCCATCCTATAATTGTAATAAGGTTCATCTAATCCCTTAAATCCAGTAGTGCTTGTTTAATAAAGTGGCATGTTCCATGCTGTATATTTATAATTGTATCTTTTCCTATACAAATTTCCTTCAACCAGTATGTTATAAAGAGCCTCTTTGTCTCTTTGGATTATTTTTGCATTACAATTACTTTTTCAGTCAATGGCATAGCTACTCCTGCTTTCCTCTGAGCTCCTACTGCGTAGGATATTTTTTCCAACCTTCAGTACTTGAGTATTTCTTTTTAAATTAAATATGTTTCCTATATATATTATACAGTTGGGTTTGTTTTTTGGGGAAGTCTGTATTCTGTGTCTTTGAGAAACAGGCCATTCACGTTGAGAATTATCACAAAAATGCACTGTCTTGATCCTGTCGTTGTTGTTTTATGCTATTGCTGTTTACTTCTTTTCCTCCTTTCACCTAACTGCTCATCATAACTGGTATATATATATTCCTCAAGCCCCTGGGCATTATTGGCTCCATGGACTCTTCCTAGGGCATCTTTGAGAAATGTTTGCACTGCTGTTTCTTGCTCATTAATTGTAATAAAGAATTTCATTTCTTACAAATAACAGACTCCCTGTGAATAGCACAGATGCCCTGTCTGCTGTGCCAAGGACCTGCTGGTACAACTTCTTTAGAGGACAGTACATGTTGTGTGGAGGGACCTGGTAAGAGTCCTTGTTTGATGTGGTGAAAAAGATTTGAAAGTCACTTAAAATAGGACTTTTGAGATTATATCTCCCAACTACCCACTAGGAGCAGGTCAGGATTTGTGGGACAAGACAGGCAAACACAGATGTACTTGCAAATGTAGATTCAGGAGCACAGTCATCAGGATCTCAGAGCTTTGTCCTCCCCAGCACACTGGGTGGGTGCCCTGAGGGCGGTGAAGGGGGCCAAAGGCTCTGCGGTTGGACAGGAGCTCAGAGGGGTCCCCAGAAACCTCCCAGAGCACCAGGGCAGCAGTGAACTGTAAGGAAAACTCAGCTATTTTTCTTCCTTAGTATGAATGGCCTTGTTCTGTCCACAGGATTATTTACTAAAACACATAGTTCTTTAAATAATTAAGCATTTGGGCTCCTTGAAAAAGAATCTGCATTTTATGACCCACAGATGAAAAATTTGGGTGAGGACCATTTAGGCATTTGTTATGGTTGATACATTGTGTCAACTTGGGGAGTCTAGAGGTTTGGCTAAGTGACTCAGCAGGAAGCCAGGGTGCTTACTTTGTGTACATCCTGACCTGTGGAAGAGGAGGGCATGGAGATTATGTGAGAGCTACACACCCCTTAGGTGGAGGTAGCCTGTTTACAAAGTAAGGCAGGGAAAAAGAAGCTGCTTGCTGCCATTCCTCCCGTTTGCTCTGGCTGTTTGCTGTTCGGCTGCCATTCCCCCCTTTGCTCTTGTTGCTTTGCTATCTTCTGCCTCAGAGCCAGCCAAGTATGGACTGAAACCTCCACAAACTGTAAGCTAAATAAACCTTTCCTTCCTTTATTTTGGGCGTTGGGTATTTTGTCTCAGCAACGAGAGAAAAGTAACCAAGACAGCATTGAAGAAGTATGTTCCTGTTGTCACAAGTAGTTGTGTGGCTGAGGCAGGAAGACTGCTTAAACTCAGGACTTCCGAGCAGCAAAGAGAAACCTTGTTTCCAACACAGTGTGATTGGTCTGTGAAATAATGGGACCTTTGAAGAAAAGAACGCTGCTTCCACATACTAAATAGGTTATGGATGGGCTTCCGTGCTATGTACATGAGTGTAAGTGTGATTTATTTTATTGATAAATGAAGAAAGCTGAGAGGAAATATTCTATTTCATTATTATATTGCATGCAAAGACACACATGACACATTGGGAGTTGTACCTGAGAATAGTAATTATTATTTGGAAATCTAAAGGGTGACAAAAATCAACACTTGCTTTGGCGTGCAACTAGTTTGCATGCAGAGCACATAATCACAGATAAGATCTTGTGATTTAGCTGGGTGTGGTGGCACAGGCCTGTCATCCCAGCACTCAGGCGGCTGAGGCAGGAGCATCATTGAGAGTTTGAGGACAGCCTGGGCTACAAAATGAATTCAAGGCCAGTCTGAACTGCACAGAGAGACTCCATCTCAAAAAAGATAAAAATGATCTTGTAATACAAAGAGGAAAAGAATAAGTCAAAGGAGCTAAAATTAAATGAGTCTATAAAAACAAGACAGTAAAACAGAGATCATTTTCATACTCCAAAGTCACATTTTCTTATTGTGAAACCTGGGATGTATCAGAATACAAGGGAATTTAAAGATCAAGACGTGATCTCAGAAATACTTCCTTACAGCTCTTATGTGCTGTGTGGAAGCTTTTTCAATTGATATGATCCTATTTGTTGATCTCCAGTATTATTTCTTCTGTCATTGCGTTTGTGTTCAAAAAGCCTTGGCTATGTTATGTCTTCAAGGGTTTTATCTAGTTTATCTTCCAGCAGACTATGCATTTCTGTTTTAACACTTAGATCTTGGACCCATTTTGATTTTGCTTTAGTGCATGGTAAAATATATGGGTCTAGACTCAATCTTCTGCATGTGACTATTTAATTTTCCCACCTCCACTCACAGCTATCATCTCTCCAGTGTATGCTGTTGGTCCCTTTGCCTTTAAGACCAAATAGCTGCATGTGCCTGGGTTGTTTCTGACTCTTCTCCTCTTTTGCATTAATCCACAATAACATGCTGATTTGATCACTGTAGTTTTATAACACAACTTGAAGTAGAGGATTGTGATGTCACCAGTTTTGTCTTTGTTACCCAGGATTGCTGTTGCTATTCTCGGTCTCTTCTGGTTCTGAATAAGCTTTTGAATTGTTTTCTCTAGATTGGAGAGAAATTCCATTGGAGTTTTATTGTGATTAAACTAAATCTGTGTATCAGTTTAGGAATTATAGCCAGCTTGATAATATTAGTTCTGCCTATGCAGGGGCAGGGGTATCTTCCCGCATTCTGAGGTCCTACTTGATTTTCTTTTTCAGGGTGATATGTTTTCCATCAGAGAGATCTTTCACTTCCCTGATTAAGTTTATACATGTTGAGTTCTTGATTCTGTTATGAAAGGTATTATTTTTCTAATTTCTTTTTAAGAGACAACCTACAGAATGGGGGAAATTTTGCTTGCTGTTCTTCATACAAAGGACCAACATATAAAATGTATAAAGAACTAAAATGTTTAGATTCCCCCAAATAAGTGAATTCCAAAAGGATTGACTCTTCTCAGAAGAAGTAAAAATGGCCAATAAAGGCATGGAAAACTTTCAGCATCACTGGTCATTAGTAAAATGCAAATTAAAACTATATTGAAATACCATCTTACCCTAGGAGGAGTGAAAAGTGTTAAACAATCTAACAATAAAAAATGGTGGTGAGGATGTGGGGAAAAGAAATTCTCATCTATATAGTTGAGAATATAAACTATTACCACCAGTACAGAAATTAGTGTGCAGCATCCTCAGAAAACTAAAAATAGGAATTCTGTTTGACACATCCACTCCCCCCTAGACATTTTTAAGAAGATTTAAAGTCATCATATTATAGGGACTCAGGCATGTACATATTTATAGTATCAGAATTTACACTAGTCAGATCTGGAAACACCATGTATGTCCATCAGCGGAAAGGTGGGTAAGCAAAATGTATTTATACATCACAGAGTGCTACTCTGCCAAAATGACAGGCTTCAGGTATTTGTAGTTATATGGTAGCAATTTGAAAACTTAATTTAAGACAAATAAGTCTTGCAGACAAGCTGGGATATCATATGGTTTCTGTTATATGAGAATATGTATATATATATTTATATTTGTATATATATACAAAAATATATTTTCTATTTTTGGGGGGGTACCAGGAATTGAACTCAGGCCCTTGTGCTTGCTAGGCAGGCGCTTGTGCTGCTTAGGAATATCCCTGGCCCTAAAATTATATTTTCTATATATGCAATCTCTCTCTATACACACACAGACACACACACACACACACAAAGAGCAAAGTAGAATTTACATAAATAGGAAGTAGGGAGAAGTTCCCATATTCCCTAAATTACCTATTCCATTTATCAAAAATATTTTCATATATATTCTAATTTTTTCCTGTATAATATTAATTTCTCTTAGTTTCCTTGAAATGAAAGTTTTATGGCAGAAAAAAAAAAAAGAAAGTTTTATGGCATTGTCTGTTTCTTCTTTTTTTTGGTTTTTCTCCGGTACCGGGAACCGAACTCACGACCTTGCACTTGCCAGGCAGGTGCTTTTGCCGCTGAGCTAAATCCCCAGCCCCTGTCTGTTTCTTCTTAGTTAAGAGAAAATGTGTTTTGTCTCTGAGTTACTGCAAAGAATATAATACAATGCACTAAGCATTGTTGCTGTCTTACACTCTTGCTATAAAGTATTGTTTTACTGTTTCATAAAATAAAAAGAAATAAATACAAATATCCCTAATAAACTTCAAAGCAGTGGGAAGAGTGACTGTTCTAGTCACATCACTTTTGAGAGTTTGGAGCCGTGGTGGCCAACCTATGACACACATAGAATTGTGTTTGAGTGGATTATTTGTGTGCTAGTTATGTGA
The DNA here is from genome assembly GCF_000276665.1 of Chinchilla lanigera. NCBI lineage: Eukaryota > Metazoa > Chordata > Mammalia > Rodentia > Chinchillidae > Chinchilla > Chinchilla lanigera. The sequence continues at coordinate 178,589 of NW_004955619.1, forward strand.
AAACAAAATATGTTAATTTCCAAGTTGTTTAAAACCTCAGTACTGAGGCTGATTTGTAGTGTTGGCCCTTTGTGATAAAGAACTGGGTCTGGGCCCTCATTTCCCAAGGTTTGGCGTCCCTGGTCTAGAGCGTCTGCGGTGTCACGACGGTGCGGTGAAGTGTGGGTCCTGGCAGCTCCTCCAGGGATTCCTGGCATTTAGCATAGGATAACAGACAGGGTCAGGTGTGGAGTTCTGAGCAGGAAACCACAGGTGCAGCATTGGGTCCGCTAGCAGAATGCATACCGCACCAAGGGAAGTGATCTCATCACCATGTTTTCATTAGGTAACTCCAGGAACAATTTCAAACTGGAATTGTTGTTACTTTATTTTTTATTTTTATGTGAGATGTAAAGTTACAGTGTGTAGCTACATGCAAGGAATTAATTACTGTAGGAAGCAGATTTACCACACAGCACCTTCCACATTTCCTGTTTCTCTGTATGCAGCATGAGCAACTGAAATTTATTTTTCCCAAACTTAGTATGCAATGCGGCCGTACTCATGTGATCTTCTGAGTGTGCGGGAGATCTCAGCTTACACACCCTATGTGAGGCAGAGCTTACTATCTGACATACTTCTTGTCATTTCCTCCAGTCAGGAGTCCTGGGAACCACCATGCTACAAATGCTTTGATGTAGCTCACTTCATTTCATATCCAAAATGCGCAAGGAATCTCACGCATCATTTATTTGTTCTTTTTACGACGCTGAGCAGTGAACCCAGAAGCTTGCGTACCTCAGGTGAGCGCACTACAGGTGAGGCGCACCTCCAGCTCCTTATAAATCTTATTTTGATGCAATCTCTTTACATTTCCAGCTAGCCCGGAACTTGTGACACCCCTGCCTCAGTTTACCCGGGATGTGGGGTAGGGAGGCTGGCAATTTTCCTTTCAACTGATAGTGAGTAGGCTTAAAACTTCGAAGGAGAGATTGTCACCAGGAGTTGGGGCTCTCGGGCCTCCCCCCAGGGGTGTCTTCTCGGTTCTTTCTGCCCTGGGCAAGGAGATGGTGCACAGAAGTGTGACGGCAGCGAGCCTGCGCAGGAAATACCGGCAGAGGGAGCGGCGCGCTCTGCAGACGCAGCTGGGGCTCCCCGGCGGAGCAGGGGCGCCCTCGGGAAGGAGGACACAGCGCGGGTGTCCGATCCTTTCCTTTGCTTCTCAGGCTGACATCCGGTCTACTCCATCCTGAAAAACTGTTTCCAGGTCCCCTCAGCAGCACCGTGCGCTTGTGTGCCCTGGACTCCCCGCTCGCAGCTCAGCCCAGAGGCCGCCGGCTTTGCCCCCCACGGTCTCCGGCCCCGGGATGAGACTTGCACCCCGGTATGGACGCGATCAGACCCAGACCTCCGCGCAAACAGTGAGAGCCGGCGCGGTGCGCCGCGGGCGGCCTGGAAGCCGAGGACGAGCTGGGGACACGGGGAGCGCCCGCTCCAGCACCCCCGCTGCCCTGCAAAGCTGCCCTCCGCGAGGTCCGCGGACTCCTTCGGAACAGCGGCTCTTTCCCGTCCTCGGCCTCTCACATTTTATTTCCCAGGGTCCTTCGAAGCAGGGATGTCAAATACTTTTTACCCAACTGGAGCTACAGCCCCTCTCCGTGCACTTTTTCCACCTTCTTTGTTTACTTTCCAACTGTCAAACCTCAAACAAGCTTCAGCCATCTTCGGTCTCCCTCACGCGGACCCGCAGGAAGAGATTTAAAGACAGAGCCCTGGACCTCGGGGTCAGAGCAAGTGCGCGCCCCGCCGCCGCGCGTTCTGGGTCGAACTCGGTCCCGGACGCCGCACAGCTCCGCGTCCTCCGCACCCCGCCGGCCGGGGAGGCTGAGGCAGGAGCGCCCTCTGTGCAGGCTCCGCACCCCGCCGGCCCGGACAGCGCCGCTGGTTTCTACTGCGGAGAAGGAAAGACGGAAGGAACGGCGACCTCCCGAGGAAAGCAGTGGCCGACACCGAGCGTTCGAAGCGCGGAAAGCAGCCGCGGGGGGACTCCAGGACGCGCGGCGACACCGCCCTGAGAGCACCGGAGACGCAGCCGCCCTGCGACACTCAGGCCGCTCCTCCCGGGCCGGGGGCGCGTGTCCCGGTGCGCGTGGGCGGTGGGCGCGGGGCGCGGGTCCCGGGTACGGGCTGGCGTTAGACGTTTCTTTGAATCTGACTGCGAGTGGAATTGCGCACGGTTTTCCTTAGGAACCTCTTTTTCATTACTATTGTGTGATGCACACGCGCTCCTCGCGACGAGAAGTTTCTGCTCGGTGCGCGTGGAGACGCCTGCCCCTTGGCCGTGCTGTAACCGAGCTCTGCCGACCTCGTCCTCTGGGCGCCCGGCCGCACCCCGCGATCGCGCTGCGCCGGGTCCCCCGCCCTGCTGTTCCCTCCCGTCCGGCCCCGACAGTGAGAAGCTCGCTGAAGCACCCCTCTGACAGAAGCGACTTCGAGGAGAGTGGAAGTGGAGAATGATCCGCCTCCGCAGACGTCAGTCCCAAGCTCCAGGCGGGGCGTCCGCTGCGCAGTCTCCGCGGGGTCCAGTGGGAGGAGCCCGGTGTCTCCAGGAAGATACGAACGTGCCCCGTGCTGAGTGGCAGAAGACGTCTGAAAACCTATAATCTGTATTATTATAAGTTTCCATAATATTTTAAATAAAGAACAATTTGTGTATTCTAAAATATGCCATCAGAATAAATTATTATAAATGAAGTAAAATATTAGAAACTACACTGTATGCCCAAAGTGTAAATTAATACAAAATAAATGAAATAATTTTATTGCCCACTAGAACAGAACATTAAAAGTATTTTCAGTACTTCTCTCTACTTTGGTAAGGGTAACACATAAAAAAGTTGTAGAATCAACGTTAAAGGTGATTACAATATATGATGCATGTTTAAATTTAAAAATGTGATCACAATAAAGGAGGGGTACAGGAAGGAAGGGAAAAGAAAAAAACAGGAAGAGAAGGAAAAGATGGAAACACAAATCTTTTGTGAATAAGAAGGGGCGGGGGGGTTAAAGGGAGTGCGGGGAAATGGGAAAGAAAAAGAATAAAAATATATTATGCACAGGTACAAATTCCCTATGATGAATGTGATCATTACACTTACCTAAAATGTACCAATAAATGTAATTAATTTTAAAAGGATACATTGCTATTAATCCTCATGAAAACCTTCCCGCTCACTTTGAATACACCTATATGACCGATCCTGTCCAAGCTGAGGAACTTGTGGAAGTCTCCTGCTTCAGTGTCTTTGGAAAGTAGGACAAAAAGTACTGAGAATTGTGCTGCGATTTCATCCCTTGCTTCACCAGATCTGGCACCACATAAAGTCTACTTTTTCTCCAAAGTGAACAAAACCAGGAAAGATAAATGTTTTGCATCAATTCGAGACATAAACATGGCCACAACAGCCCGACAAATGACAAGGAGGAGGACTTCCTCAAGTGCTTCAGAAAGCAGTGAAGAAGATCGGGTAGGTGTGTTCAAAAGAGAAGAGGATTTTGAGGGGATTAATGGTGATGTCTCTTTCACTGCTTCAATTTATGAATTTAAACATTCAAGAAGATTTGGGTCATACCTCATGTTCTTATGTGTGCGAGGTTTACAACATGTTCCCTTGTCATTTCTTTATGTCAACAAAATAGTGTCCTCGCATTAATGAAAGATACAGGCTCACTATTGTGATGGAGAAGAAGCAACAAAAGAAAACAAAAATTATTACCTAGAATACATAAGTGTATCAAATCTGAAAGTTTTTAAACCTACTGATTAATTTTACTATGCGAAATACAGGCAAATAATATTTTTCTAGGGCAGACACAAGAATGAATCTACAAGGGCATAGATGTATCTACATTTTCCCAGAGCAGATTCTCTGGGTCACTCTTCCCAGGGCCCCCAGCACCTCCTTGTTCCTCAGGCTGTAGATCACAGGGTTGAGCGCTGGGGTGAGCATGGAATAGAAGACAGCCAAGACCTTGTCCTCGGCTGGAGATCGGAGGGACTTTGGGCGGAGATAAGTGTAAGCAAAAGGTGCCATGTAGAAAGTCACCACCGTGAGGTGGGTGCTGCAGGTGGAGTAGGCCTTCCTCCTGCCTTCTCGAGAGCTCATGCGGCAGACAGCAAGGAGAATTTTCCCATAGGAAAACACAATGACTGTGGAGGGGAACAGGAGAAAGAAAGTGGTACTCAGAAAAACAGTGTACTCGTAGACCCTGGTGTCCATGCAGGCCAGAGTCAGCATGGCGGGGACATCACAGAAGAAGTGATCGATGGCCCTGGACCTGCAGTAAGGGATGTGAAAGGCATACACTGTGTGCGCACAGGCATTGAGAGCACCTATTGCCCAGGATCCCAGGATCAACAGCACACACACCCTTCTGTTCATGCGGATGGGGTAGTGCAGAGGACAGCAAATGGCCACGTAACGGTCATAGGCCATGGACATCAGGATCAGTCCTTCTGCACCTGCCAAAGTCAAGAAGAAGAAACTCTGGAAGCCACACCCAAGGAAGGAGATGTACTTGTTTCCAGATAGAAACCCGGAAGCCATCTTGGGGACAGTGGTGGAGACGTAGATGAGGTCCATGAGGGAGAGCTGACTGAGCAGGATGTACATGGGCGTGTGGAGCTGGGCGTCCAGGAGGATGAGCAGAACCATGGACAGGTTGCCAGCCAAAGCCATTAGGAAGATGGGGGTGATGAGAATGAAGAGGGCAAGGCCAGCCCTTGATGGGGGCAACAGGCCCAGGAGGATGAAGTCGGTAGAGGTCTGAGTGTCATTTTCCATTATGATTTTATATAGTTTATCCTGAAGACAGATACAACAGTTAATGTATATAATCATTAATAAATTTGACAAAGTCCCTAGTGTAATCAGCTTGTTACATAGTCAAAACTTCCACATATTTTAAAATATAAAGGTGAATAATTACTGATCATTATCCAATTTAGAAAAATTCCCTGTAAAATTATCTCGTGCTTGGGCTGGGGGTTTAGCTCAGCGGCAAAAGCGCCTGCCTGGCAAG
>NW_004955619.1:184051-189267 GCF_000276665.1 Chinchilla lanigera
CAAAATTTATGCTAAGAAACCTACTTAAAAACACATCATAGTACAATTTCTATTATGAATAACTCTTTAAAACCTCATGATTTTTTCTTAAACTTTGTTTCAGATTAAATTCTATTGGTTCACACTGTAAACTCTTGTTTTAATGAAATAATATCCTTCTTTGATATAGTCTTTGCCCAAAATTCTAGTGTCAAACTTCCTTTGGGTAAGATATCATTGAAAGTTTCCTTTTTCAGAAAGAGATGATGAATTCTCACGGACACGCTCCTCTGATATAATATCATAGTAGCTCATACCTTTTAGTTTCAATATTCATTATTATTCTTTCTCTTTCAAGTCCTTCCTCCACGTGAGAAATTTAACACTGCTCTGAATTTTTCCAAAGAATTCATCCAAGTGAAAAAAGGCTAAGTGAAAGAGGATCAGTACCAGTCTTTTGGGAACATAAATCAAAATCGCAATGAAGCATCACTGCACACTCAGTGAGGACCTTTCCTTAGTGAAGCAAATGAAACAATGTATGTTTCACTAGAAGTGCAGAGAAAATGGAAATCATTCTGCATTTTTGTGCAAGGGAGAATTGGTACTGACAGTGTGGAGTACAATATAGCAATTCCTCAAAAACAGACAAGATTTACACGTGATCTAGTAATTCTGCATTGGAATGTGAACCTGATTCTCTCCATATCCATTTTCAAATGAGCATATTTCACAATATACACGAAGGGTAAACAATTTAATTCAGTTCATGAACGGAATGTGTTGTGTATATCCACTGTAGTACCAGCACTGTTTCCATGGAAATAAACATTGACACATGGTATAGCATGGATACATTCTGATGACATTATGCTAAGCGAAGCAAGCCAACCACAAAAAGACAAATACTGTGTGAATTCACGTCTCTGTAGTACTCACCACTGTCAAATTCATAGCGATGGAGAGTGAAGAGCTGGATGTGGAGGGTGGGGTGAACAGAGAGGAGGGGAGAGGTAGATTGTGTAACAGTTTTAATTCAGGGAGATGGACAAGTTCTGGAGACGTGTGGTTTGGTAAATGCAGAACAGTGCAGATGTACTTAGTGCTACAGAACGGTGCACAGGGAAGTAAATAAAACAGTAAATTTTGCCAAAGTATTTTATCTTAATACAGTAACCACAGCCCTCTAATGTCCTAACATTTTCTGTATGTGGATTCCCAATACAGCTGAAGGTCCATGAATCAGTACTCTGAACTGCCTTAGAGTAATTTACATTCCATTATTCTTTGATTTGTGGAAACTGGCAAAGAAAATGTAGTAGAATATATTATTTTCTAAGTTTTTTATTTAAAGAAAAAAACAATAGAATGATATAGAATTTCAAAATAAGATAATAAGAAATTAACTATGGTTATATATAAATTGCATTAGAAACAAAATAAGGGGAGACTGATCCAATTCCAGTGACTTTTGTAAGACATTGAATGTTCAGCAAGTAGTAAGTGCAATATTAGAAATACTAATACACTGAATCCTGCAGCAAGTCCTATCACCATTTGCTTGAGTAGCTGTGTGAGTGACACCCTGGCCTTGCAAAGACATTTATCCTTATTTACAGCTTGAAAATTGGAGCAATGAACAGAAAAACAAATGCCACATCGGATCTGATTTTCCATACCCTACCTCAGGAGCACCAATGAGCATCTCTGTGAGTATCCAAGTTCTACAGCAAAATATTCCCATACAGCCCCATAGTGTGTTGCGTGCATAATACTCAAGCACTCTTCCTGCCAGTGATTCAGTCTCAGGTATCCAATATTTGTTTCAGTGACAGAGAAGAATATTTTCCATAAAAAAATCTATCAACTACCTATTACTATTAATCATAACTATTGATAACCAATGTGAAACCCATTTGAAACATTTCCACTTGCTTTGATTTTCTTCTATACCCCTCAAGCTGTGGAATGTGGAAGGCAGGGGTGCCCGCAGTTACAGGGGAGGAAGAGTTTACAGGCAGACTGTGGATGGAGTCAACACCACCGAGAAGCAGCAGACCTTGGGTCAGGGCTCTGTCCGACCTGAAAGGATAGTGCCAGGCCTGGAATTTATTGATTGTGCATATTATTACGTATGTTGATTAGGAACATTTTAATGAACACAAGTGTGTATATTTATGTAACTATGTATTTAAACATATTTTAAACCTCTGCTTAAGTTACTTTTCAAACATGGGTATAAAATAATCCTGATATAAGGTAGCTCCACAAAGAAAATATGGCATTGTTTCTCTGGTGTGAGAAGCCAAAAAGATAAATAAGAAACCAAATGTATAATAGATATTGAAAAATTTGAAGAACATGCATAAATTCAAAAAGGAACTAGAGAGGAGGAAGAGGAAAGGAAGGAGGGGAAAAGGAAAATATGAGAAGGAAGAAAAATTGAAAACAAAGCTTTCGTAAATAAGGAGAGGAGGAGGGGTTGAAGGGAGCAGGGAGGAATGGGAAAATGAGAGGAATTAAGATATATTATGTACAAATGCAATTTCCCTGTGAGGAATGTGATCACTATGTGTATCTAAAATGCATCAATAAACTTACGAAGAAAGCAAAACGGAAATGAAAGAAGTAAAAATGTATTGAAATAGAAATGTTTTGAAGGAGGTAAAGGGGCTGGGGATTTAGCTCAGCGGCAGGGTGCCTGCCTGGCAAGCACAAGGTGGTGAGTTCAATTCCTAGTACCAGAAAACAAAACAAAACAAAACAAAAAAATAAATAAAAAAGAATTTTAAAAAGGAGATAAACTATGGAGAAAGATTGTGAAAATTTTCTTCAAGCTCCAGTAAGATTATTTTGCTGTTTAAAACTCACTCTTTTAGACATCTTGTGTATCTTTTACCACCTGTTTAGACTGATTTTCCCCTTGATCCTACAAAGAATATGAATATCTTCACATAAAAGTCTTTCCAAGTAGGTATGAAGGAAAGCTGTGTCTTATTCCCAGTGACACAACGTCACTCAGGAGAATGTGACTGCAGAGAAACAGTCTCCTGGTCTGTGGCATAATCACGTACATATTTGGCATGAAAAAAAATTCTACAAGTGCTGCCCATGCACAAAAATAATTTCTATGTTTTCACCATTTGCAATGAACCTGCCTCAGTCACTGTAGGGACCTCTTTTGCTATACTGATAAAATAGGCAGGTTTTCCCACTACAGCCTCCCGGTCATGGCAGGAATAAGAGGAGCACAGACACGTGAGTCCCTGGTGCCCACAGAGTGACCAAGTGAAAGAGCTGGGAACCGAGGAGCGGCCCCCACCCCATTCTGCACTGTGCAGTTTTCACTGGGCCCGGACTTCCACACTCCGCTCCTTTTCTTCACGGGATTCTCAAAAACAGAGCTCTGCAGTAATGCTGCTGTCACTGAATTTGTTTGATCACTTATAGAAGTGGAATAAGGGTTGGTATTTATAAAACTTCATGTTGCAGAGAGTTTTCTGAGATATCCCAGGTTTGATTTTTGACAACTACTAAATGCATAAAGTATCAAACATTTAAGTACTAAATAAATAAATACATATTTCTCAAATTGATGACACAGTCTTACTGGTTTTTCAGAAGTCTAAATCAGTTTTCTCTTCTCCTGATGGCTGAAATATGCTCCTGCTCCTGAGAACCCATAAACTGACCCACCTGGTGTAGCTAAGTCTGAGCACACTAACCCGGAAGGTGAAGTCATTTTATTGGCCTGGCTTTGACATAATGACTCTGCCCTCCCACCACGGCTCCTCTCCCCAATCTCTCGTGCCTGAGTCTGCCTCGCTTGCTACAGGCAGAGTGCAGATCACAGTGCAGATACGTGAGTCCATGCAGAGGAACCTGCCCTCACTGCTTCCACTGACATCACCTGTGTCCCCACAGACAACACGCTCAATATTGGCTCCAAAGTCAGTTCCTGTTGTCTGCACCTCCCAGCACACATGTCTGCTTCACAGAGGTTTGCACAGCATAGCAATTTGTCCTCAATTCAACTTCCAATCTGTTTCTGAAACTAGGTTCTTTCAAACACTTGCTGGAAATTCTCCTACTACATAGTAAATAAAAAATAAAATAGGATTAGTACCTCTTATTAAAATAAGTTTTCCCAGCATTGAAAGACTCACTGCCTTCATCACCTGTTGTTCTGCGCTGCTTTCCAGTTTCGGACAATACATCCAACACCTACAAGTTCGAAGGGCAGTGCCACCCGGCTTTGCGTTCATCTGCTGGGGGCGGGCTTCAGGACAGGAACCTTGAAGGAGCAGGGCCAGGAGAAGCAAGGCTGCTCAGTGTTCAGGGCGCAGGAGCCTGAGTGGGTCGGAAAGTGCGAGCAGGAGAAACAGACTTGAAGATACACAGCCCGCCCACCTCCAGCCTGACCTCAGCTCCTGAGGGCACTTTTAGCTTGACCGACTGTGGATCCGTCCGCTGAGCTCTCATCGCTCTCCAGGCACCTCTCATAGTCTTTCAATGAAGCCTCGCGCACAGTTAAGCTGAACAATCACCCCTGCCCCGCAGTCACTAATGAACAATGAAATTTCTCCAATTAACCTTTTCGAGTGTCATCCTAACAATGCGTCCATTACCTGCTCATCCCCGCACTGGGCCCTTCAGCGACCTCTAAGAAGCCTGAGCTGCACCCGGACTCCTGTCCTTCTGCAGCTGCGCACTGAACCCAAGGATGGGCGGTGCCTGGGGAACATCCTCTGGGACCCAGACGGGAGACGGCTGGTCACTGTGGACACGGGCTGGCCTCGGGCCAACGTGAGGGCAGAGTTGTGCCAGGCACTGGGCTGCTCTCCAGGCTGCCAGGGCTGAAGCGGTGTGAAGGACGGACAAGCTCAGTCACAGCATCTCGTGCTGCCTGCCTCGTGTGTCAGGACATGTTTTGTCTTCATGCTGTGATGCAGTACATGCCCGGTTATGATGGCCTGATTGTGTTATTTCCCATGTTGATTGGAAGAAAGTACATGACAATGAAAGAAGTTTAATAAGAGCATGTAAATAGAAATTCTTAGATTTCCATGTGTATTATTATAGACAGCTAAGAGGATCATGGGAAGCACGGTCCTTTGCAGCACACACTTTGGACTCAGGTGTATCAGAATGTCTGAAAATGCTGCTGTGAAGTCTGGGGTATAGTAATCTTATGGGGTGGGCAGAAGGGTAATGTTGTCCTTGGTAACAGGAACAAA
>NW_004955619.1:190580-192200 GCF_000276665.1 Chinchilla lanigera
TGTGAACATGGGTGCTGAGGTCTGACCAGGGCAGCAGGATCTCCAGGAAGCCCAGGCCCTGTGTAGGTGACACAGGGTGAGGTGGCCAGGATGCAAGAAGACTGGGGCATTGCTGGAAGATCCCACCTTTCCTGGAACATCCAGAGGAGGCACTGTCATCCTGAGAGTGCTGTTCCGGGAAGAAGGATGGAGTTTTCACTCCACAGGGACCATGTAGTGACCACAGATAGATGGGGGTTTGGGTTCACACTGGAAGACATGAAGAGTCAAAACTTAAATTAAATGCAGCTCTTGTCTCAGTTTTCTCTAAAAATCTTTGTTCAGCCCAGAGGAATTCTTTACTACATCACACAGCACCTTAGATAAGCAGTCACATTCACTCACTTGGAATATAAAGCCCCACTCCAGGTCCTTAAGACCAAGACTCAGGTGCCAAATACTCCCTTCCTGCAGTGGCATGTGCCTGTGGGTTTAGATACTGAGAAGGCTGAGGCAGGAGGAGTGCTTGAGCCCAGAAGGTGAGGGCTACCCCAGGCTGACACCTTGTCTCAGATACAGTGTGAAGGACACGTGAAGCAAGAAAAAACCATTTTTGCACAGATTAAGTAGGATATGGGTGGATTTATGTGCTTTATGAATGGGCATATATGTGTTGATATATTTCAATGAAGAAGGAAGTGTTGAAAGATGTTACAGCTTTTCATGTACTATACTCCACTTTCATCCAGAGACACTCAAAACGAGCTGTGGTTTAGTCAGGGAATTTCCTATGCTGATGGTAATGTTCGTTTACAGTTGCAATGTTTGAGAGCACAGAGCCGGGGGATCAGCCAACACCGGGTGTTAGAGGTGATCGCAGAGTCCGCTGGTTTCAAGGCCCTGTGCTGTCCCACTCAGTTACTGTGAGTCCAGGATGTATTAAGGTAGTAAGGAATGTGTAGCTGCAGATGTGGGTTCAAGAAAACTTCCTTCATATCTTCATATTAAACATGAGAAAATGGAGTAACAGGGATTATCCGTCCTGTGCATCCGGAGCGGTCAGCGCGTCAGCGAGGGAAGATGTAGGAGAAGTAGCGAGGGCTGTGGGATGAGCGTGCGCCAGTGAGGGTGAGCGCTTTGAGGGGATTCATGCCAACGTGTCCTTTCCATTTTTTGGCACTGTGTGTTTTACTGTAACTTTTATTCATTTATTTATTTGTACTTTATTTTTAAAAATATGTGAAGGAAAACATATTAACAGACAGACACCCATTTTACTGCAATTTTTAAAGTTAAAAGTTTCCCCAAAGGCTTGATCACCCACCACATTCTAAAGGACTGAAAAGGTTTTACATTTTTCTTTTTAGTTTCTCCATTATAATACAATATTGTTCTCAAGCTGATGAAAAATGCAGATTCATTATTTTTATTGGAAAAGTGAGACAAAGGAAAACAAACTTTACACACTCAAGCACATAATTCTTATCATGTCATAACTTCAAATTTCTACATCTTTAGCATTAATTCGAGTTTCTGAGGCCTTGGAATTAAACATTTTTCTAGTGGCTCTCCACTGCTGAATATACTGAGGCAGAAATGTGCTTACATTTTCAGAGAGCAGAACTTCCCAGTCACTCTTCC
>NW_004955619.1:193717-194872 GCF_000276665.1 Chinchilla lanigera
AATGTGATTTCTGATTTTATTGCAAGTTATGATAGCTTCTTCAAATATATAATCCATTTATCAGTCATTTAGAATGATACAGAAGCAGGAAAGATAACATCTTAGGAAGCGAAGGGATTTAGAATGCACAGTGGGAGGTTGTGCCTGCACATTGCTGCTCCCTTCTACACGGTGTACAACCATGAACTCCAGCGTGACTGATCAGAATCACTGGCGAGTGGAAAATAAGCAGGAAACCAGGCTTGCAGAGAAATGAGGGGAAGAAAATTACGGAGATACATCTTCTGAGTTTTGGTCAGGTTGGGGGTGGATTTATTCTGCTTGGTGGCATAATCTGCAGGCAGAAAGTTTGGTATAGTTCTACTTCTCCCACTTCGTAGGAAGTGCATTTGACTTAATGGACACCGCTTTCTGGTCCTCTCTCCCACAAGTGGATGAGGACAGACTTTGAGCTGTTGCAGGTCCTTGTGAGGCAGCGCAGGACGAATGTTCAGCGTGCAGCATGGACACCTGTGAGTGGCCGCTGTGTTGTCTACAATGGCGCCCTCACCGTGACAGCAAGAGCTCAGCTACCTCCTGTCTGTCATGCTCCTATCTTCACTACCTGTTGAAGCTGATGTTTCTGAATTTGTATACTATTTCTAATTAATTGTAAGAAGGCATTAAAGTTTCTAGTGCAGTCATTGCTATTATTTAACTGGCAGTTTGGATGACTGTACAGCAAGAAAAAGACACTGCTGGTGTCAAAGGAGTGAAGCATTAGAATTAGGCGTAGCATGGGCTGGAAAAGCGTGGGTCACTGGAGCACCTGCGCAACTGTGATGGAAACCTGAGCATTCCAACAGGTACCTTAAAGTTAGAAAGTACATTGCTGTCCCAGTACCATTGAATTCACATGGCGTGTTCAGATAAAAACATAATTCCTCAAAGAAGCTTTCGTGGAAAAGTTTCATTATATAGTTTTGCATAAAATGTAGATGAAAAACTCATAATTAACAGGTTCATCTCATTTAAAATACTGTGGAAATAAAAAATACATCCTTTTGAGATTATCTTGTATTTATAGGGGAAAAACACTCTCCAAAACATGGGTGAAAGTGAGAAAAATAAGATCTATGATCCACAGCACTAATGAGAATCTGGACTTTCACGTGT
>NW_004955619.1:197319-198345 GCF_000276665.1 Chinchilla lanigera
TTGAACAGTTTCTTGCAATTTCACCATGTCTACTATATATTTTGGTTCTCCTTTACATTTTCAGTTTCACACACTGGAGAGGCAGTGCAATGTTTACACTTGTTCAACCAATTCATCTTACTTAAGAGTATGGTCTCAGAGTCCACCCACTTGGCAAAAAATATCTCAGCTTTATTTTTCTTCATGGCTGAGTACTACGCCAATGTATTAAAGAAAACCTTTTCTCTCCATTCAGAAGTTGTTGGACATTTGGATTGTTTCCCAGATTTGCCTATTACAGACTGTGCTGCTATAAACGTGGGTGTACATATAGCTGTGGTATGACACTTTCAGTTCTTTTGGGAAGATACTGAGAAGGGGAATAGCTCAGTCAAATGTGACCTCCAGTCCCAGGTTTTTGAAGAATCTCCACACTGATTTCCACAGTGGTTGTACCAGTCTACACTTCTGCCAACAGGGGAGAAGGGTTCATTTTTCCCCACAGCAATGCCACCATTTGTTATAGTTTAATTTCTTGATCATAGCCATTCTTTCTGGGGGTGAGATAGAATCTCAGCATAGCTTTAATTTGCATCTCTTGAATGAAGAGTACTGTTGAATATTTTTCATACATTTATTTGCTATTTCTACTTCTTCATCTGTGAAGTAACTCTTTTGGATGCCCATTTTTGGAATGGGTCTTTAAATTTGGGGAGTGTGCAATTTTTCAGTTCTTTGTATATTCTACATATTAGTCCTTTGTCTGAGAAACAATAGGCTAAATTTTTTCCCACTCTGTGCATAGTCTTTTCACTCTGTTTTCTATGTAAAACTGTTTTTAAATAGATAAGATGCCAGGTGTTGATTCTTTGTAGTATATTCAGAACAATCAGGATTTTCTTCATGAAATCTTTGCCTGCACCTATGTCTTGAAGGGTCCTACTTAATCTCTCCTCCAGCAGATTTAGTGTTTTGTTCTAATATTTAGCTCTTTAATGTATTTTTATTTTAGATTAGTGCATGGTGATAGACATGGTTCTAGTTTTA
>NW_004955619.1:198445-205658 GCF_000276665.1 Chinchilla lanigera
GATTCCTAAATATTTCACTTTCTTGGATGTTATTGTGAAATGTATTGTTTCCCTAATTTTTCTCTCAGTCTGTTTGTTGTTTGTATAGGAATGCTATTAATTTTTGGGTGCTGACTGTGTATCTGGCATAGTACAGTGGGTTGAAGATAGCCATGCAGTGATCATAGGACATGGCAGACAGGGGAAGGCACTCGCTCTCTAGCAGGGTGAGGGACAGGAAGATCTGGAATCCATAGTCTGCAAAGGAGATCGTTCTGGTGCCAGACAGGAAGTTGGAGATCATTTGGGGTACGATGTTGGAAATGTGCAAGATATCCATGAAGGAGAGATGGCTGAGCAGGAAGTACATCGGGGAGTGGAGTCGGGTGTTGCTGCGGATGAGGAGGATGAGGAGGGCGTTTTCTGTGACAGTCAGGATAAGAATGATGAATAGAGAGGAGAAGAAGACCAGGCTGGCTCGGGAGGAAGAGAACAGACCCAAAAGAATGAATTCACTGCTGGGCGTCTGATTCACATGGCTCATCCTGAATTTCTGTGTTTTATATAAAAGTACAACATAAAGGAGAAAAAAATAGATAAGTGGAGAACTTGTTTACATAGATCTATGTAACAAAATGTGAACTAGTACGATGGGTGTTTGTTCGTTTCAGTGACCTTGTGTGATTCAGCACAATGAATGCATCCTTGGTTCCGAGTTGATTCTCTAAGTCCTAATTAATTCTGTCATTCTACTCAGATAACATCATTCTCCGATGTGGCCTGTGGCATACCCTCTATGCCCACCTTTTAAATTCTTGAACCCCAATTCTCCTGATCCTGCTTACGCTGCTCCATTTCACATTCTGTCTATCCCTTCTCACCTTCTGGTATTTTAAAATATACACATGAGTTGCATATATTCTTCTCTGTCATTCTCTCCACCAGAAGTTTTACCTCATTGTCGGATATCTTTGATCTATTCACTGGTGAAACTTCTCTCCTGCACGCATCTCCATCACAGCCTCCTCCACAGCACCTTTCACTCCTGACCCTCAGTACCTAAGGCTCATTTTATGTTGAGGGATGTTTCACAGCCAGTATTTCTCCAGGTATTTACTCCAGGGCAGGACTGGGTGGAGCTCCTTTGGGAGCAGCCTCAAGAGACTTGAGGGTGCCATGATGTCAAGAAGAACCCACTCGTCCTGTAGACCACCTGCGACAGAGGACGGACTTTATCACACTGATTGAGCTTAAATGCATGCTGATTGACTCTTATGTCAATTAAAGAATCACTAAATTAACTGAGTCTTTAATGAAAGCATCAAAATCATTTAGCTGATTTATTCATAATAATGTGTCCCAGTTAAACATTATGCAGCATATTTAAATGTCAGGCAGGATTTTCAACATCTTCCCTCCACCAGGATCTTACAGTTTTCATTTACTGAGCTCTGGATCTATGACACTGACCCCCAGAGAGGAGGCCACTTTCCCCAGGGCAAGCACTTAGCTCTAGCCTGAGTCCAGAGGTCCTGGGTCAGAGTCACATCCCAGTGTCACACACCACGTCCCCACAGCTCTGTCTCCTCCATTCAGTGCAGGAGCTCCATCGGGTTGTTTCTTGGTCTTCAGGAGGGAGGAAGGAAGCTGGGTCTCACTGCTGTGTGACTTTTGACAGGGTTCGGCCTTAGTCTCTCAAAGCGCCTGGTTCCTACATGTAGAATATTTTAAATCGGATTCCTGGACCACGTCAATGGAAAGCAAGCAATGAATGTTTTCTAAAAGAACTTTTCTCCATTTCTCAAAATGAGTGTTAACACTGGACACAGCTCACAAGGATGAGTAATGAATTAAGAAGGATAATATACATAAAACAAGAAGCTAAATCCAGCCCCAAAGGAATGGAAGATACTTAATGTCAACACTTTTATCTTGTTATGTCAAATAAGGGAATGATTTTATGTTATTAATGTGATGATGTTACTTAATTTGTTATTGAAACAGGTCAGGAATTACACTACTTTTGCTCAGTCAGAGTCAATGTGTGTTGAGGACACCATGGAAGCCAAGCACTCACCAAGTCCCATGCAGTCAGTCTGCCTGTGTTCCCTTGAGCAGACCAGACTGACAGCACGGAGGTCGGCTGGTTGCCCAGGAGTCTCTGCAGGCGGCATTCAGGTCCTCACAGTCTCCTCCTCTACCTTTCTTCCAGTGCCCCTCTTGCTTTCCCAAAATAACTGCAGTGCCACAGAGCTGTCTCTCTTCTGAGCTTCCTGACAGTGTCTTCTCCCGACCCTTCTACTTCTTCTGTCACAGGAGAGTGGGAACCACTCCCACCAAGCACTGCACAGTGAAGGGAGACCTTGGGAAACCAGGGACCCCAGGAATCTGCAAACGTAGCTGAAGTAAATGAATGAAATGATTCATCTCCAAATATGTTATTTTAAAGGACTTAGGCATGATTTATTATTCATTTGCTTTGTCTTTAGAATGGTAAGAAAAGCATGAAAGATATAAAAAGAATGTACAATCATAATTGTTTCCCTTGTTCAACCAAAATTCTCTTAGAAGTACCAAGTTTATTGCTTAAAAATTATTTCATTTGTTCAACAATTTGCTAACAAAGGGCTGGGGATTAAGCTCAGCGGCAAAGCGCCTGTCTGGCAAGAGCAAGGTCGTGAGTTCGGTTCCCGGTACCAGAGAAAAACCAAAAAAAAAAAATTTGCTAACAAAATATAAGAAATGTTACCTTAACATCTGAGCCACTATTTTTTTTCTTAGAAATCATTTTATATTTCAGCAGAAACTGTAACTCAAATGAAAAGCTTTCAAGTATTCAGGGGCATCATTTCCCAGTACAATAAGATCATGTTGTTATAAGCCATAGCTAAAATGAAGACACCGATAGTCTCCAGCTAAAAGGAGAAGTTAGGAGAGATAAATTACACATATCCTCACTTTAGTTAAGATAACTAAACTTAAATCAGTTAGTGAAAACAAATATATCAGGACATATAATGATGCAAAGTAAACAAATATATACCTTGACTTGTAAAATTTTTAAATATTTTTAAAATCAGATACTTCCTATTATTGAGTCAATAGTTGTGTTTGCTTTTGAAGAATCTATAGATTTTGTTCTCAAGAATCAAAACACCTCACAGAAGAACACATACAAATATTTAGTGAGTAATTCTTAAGTCTTTATTGCATTCACTCATTGGGAAAATTCAAATTGAAAACAGCATTAGTTACTAGAAACTCATTAAAATTGGGTAATATGAAGAGTTAGTTAATGTTCAGAGCAACTGGAATTTGTGCCCATACCTGGCAAGAGTCAAAAAATTTGACAAACACTTTCAAAATAGTTTACAAAAGCTTCATAATATATGCACCAAAAGAGATAGATGCATCACGTAAAGCAGATTTAGAGGAGCATTAGTCATCACAGCTCCAAACCAAAGGCAGCACAGTGTCCTTCAACAAAATAATGGGGCAATGAACAGTAATGCAGCACACTAATACAGGAAATACTGCAAAACAGCGGAGGAGTGCAAGCTGTTGAAAAGTGTGCAAATGTGGAGTGTATCATACAACTTACAATGCTTACAGAAGCAAAGTCAAATGCAAGAACCATCTCCCACTGGAGTTCACCGATAAGAAGATTTAGAATTACAGAACTGAAGGATGTGGATGGAGATCAGGCCAGGGGCTCTGTGCCGGGTGTTGGTCTCACTGGCAGGAGGTTGGCTTGCCACCAGAGCTGGGGAAACTGGGTGTCTGAGGATGTGTGCGCCCAGGGAGAGCACGTTTGCAAACTGGGAGAAGGTGAAACTCACATAGCCCATGCAAAAGTGTATGATTTATAATAAATAATAACCAATTGCTTTAAAGCTTAATTTTTAACAGAGATGAACTGTATCTGGGAAAGTGACATAAACATTTGTATAAGACATCTATAGGCTCAGTTTTATCATACCACAAGTTGACATGGTAGTGAAAGCATGGTAAATAAATTTAAACCCAGCAGATTCATCCAATTTGCAAAGTAAAGATCACACAACACATACATGCATGTGTTTATGTTTATATGCAAACCGTCCTTGTAAAAAAAATCCCAAACACGTATTTTATGTAGCTTTTTGTTTTGTTTTGTTTTGTTTTGTTTGTTTGTTTTTGTTTTTCTCTGGTACCAGGAACCGAACTCACGATCTTGCACTTGCCAGGCAGGCGCTTTTGCAGCTGAGCTAAATCCCCAGCCCCTTTTTATGTAGCTTTTGATGTTTTAAAAGTAAATCTGCTGCCAGTCACTTCTTAAGGCAGCACATTGGCTCAGACACTTCCTCAGGGCTCCTTTGACCTCAGTGTTCCTCAGACTGTAGATCATGGGATTCAGCATGGGGGTGAGGATGGCATAGAAGGCTGACACAACCTTATCATGGTTGGCTGACCTGTAGGATGTGGGTCTCGTGTAGGTAAAGATGGCAGAACCATAAAAGAGACCCACAACTATCACATGGGAGGAGCAGGTGGCAAAGGCCTTCTTGCGGGCCTCTGTGGAGCGCATGTGCAGGACAGCAGCCAGGATGAGGCTGTAGGAAGTCAGGATGAGGGACAAGGGGATGAGGAGCATCAGGATGCAGCAGATGTACATGACATACTCGAAGGCAGAGGTGTCAGAGCAGGCCAATCGCACCAGCGTGGGGGCCTCGCAGAAGAAGTGATCGATCTCATGGTTACCACAGAATGGAAAGCTGAGGGTAACAGCAGCCTGCATGACCCCATCAGCTGCTCCCAGGATCCAAGACCCAGAAGTCATTCTCAGACACAGCCGCCAGCTCATGAGGGTGGCGTATCGCAGCGGGTGGCACACAGCCACACAGCGGTCGTAGGACATGGCTGCCAAGAGGACGCATTCTCTACCTCCCAGAGAAAGGAAGAAGAAGATCTGAAGCCCACAGCCCACTGGCGAAATGGACTTCCTTCCAGTCAGGTAGGCAGCCGCCATCTTGGGCACAGTGGTGCAGACCGGCATCATGTCCATGAGGGAGAGCTGGTTGGGCAGGAAGTACATGGGCATGTGCGGCCGGGCGTCCTGGTGGGTCAGGAGGACCATGAGCGCATTGCCGAGGAAGGAGAACATCATTACCTCCAGGACGACCCCAAAGAGAAACTGGTGGGCTGTCGTGTGGTCAAAGAATCCTAAAAGAATGAAGTCTGAGGTGCCGTTCCCGTGCTCCATGGTTTCAAGCAGAGGTGCTGCTCTCTGTGGAAAAGAGATGAGAGGATTTTGCAATTCAGGGCTGCATGTGAAGCACATGCTTCTGGAAAATTAGTTGTGTGAGAAAATTGAAACATTTCAAATCCTTCATCTGCCATTTACTAACTGCCTTATCATGAATATTAAACTTCAAGGTTTTGTATATTTTCAAAGTTTATATAATAAATGTTTAGTACTGATTGGTTAGGGTATCAAATTCAAATTCTGATAAGGTATAGTCAACATACACATGGCATCTCCCATTATGTAAAACCCACCTAAATTGGTGAGAATAAATTGATTCAAATATTTCATCATTGATATTTTTGCTTGTGTTACTATTGTACATTGTCCATAGTAGTAATAGAAGCTGCATGAAGCCGGGATTGTTTTTCATAACAGTACAGGTATGTTCTTGACAGTGAATAATACACATCTACATGATGTGAAAATGCTTTGAACTTACCAATATCAGGTAATTTTCTCTGATGTTGATTGATCCAAGAAGGTCATTTTTCCAAACTGGAAAACTTATATTGTCAACTCTAAAAGCTAGAAATGCAATGCATTAGTCCACTTTCACATTGCAGGGATCAATACATCACACATGCAAATTACAGAGGAAATAGTTTATTTGACCCACAGATTCAGGGCTTTATTTCTTGGGCAGCTAGCATCACACATCAGTGCTGAAGTGCAGAGTGAAGAAAGGGTATTTAGCTCATTGTAGCTGGAAGTCAGAGTCCGGGAACAGCACCGGAGAGGAAGGGGTGAGGGAGGAGAGAGAAGCCCAAAGATCCAGCCTCTGACCATCCAGACACAGGCAGATCCCAAAGCCGATGGAGCTGACCATGCACCGTAGCCGTCACCGGTGGAGTAGGCTTACAGAGCACAGCATTCTTGGGAGGTTGCACTGCATTTTATTCTCCTGTACAGAGCTACACAGTTAAAATAATAATGACTTTCTTGCTGTTATCCTGCAATTAAAAATATAATGCTAAATGCACACTTTCATTACTGCCAAAAGCATTCTGGTGTTATCTTTCTTCAGTCACAACAATGCACTATTTACTAAGGAAATGATAGATCTTAGCTCTCTAGCCAATTGTAAAGCAAAACTAATTTCTTCATTCACAAGATAATCTGATTTTTTTGTTGTTTTAAGAGAAAAAACAATGAAAACAATACAGAATTTCAAAACCAGATGAGAAGAAATTAACAATGGTTATTATATTGCATATTGTTTTCTTCAAAGTAGTTGCTCAGATTGCCAGATATAGGCATGCAAAATTGATCAAACAATATAAGCACTAACTTCTCTTTTCAATGGACTAATAGAAATTGGTAGTACAATTATGCTAGCTATCTTGTGAATATAGAATTTTAAAATTTTTTTCAGGGCTGAGGATACACCTCAGCATTGTAGCGCCTGCCAGACAAGCATGAAGTCCTGCTCTGATTTCCAGTACCAGAATAATTAATTAATTAATCAAAGCACTTTAATCTGTGATCCTCTGCTGTCAGAACTGTTCTAACCTGAATAAAAACACCAGTCGTGACTGGGGAGAACATCTAGAATATGCTAACCTTTAAGATAAGATGGCAATCTTATCTTAAAAACAGGAATGTAGGTTGAAAACGACTAAGAAAGTTTTAGACACAATTTCATGCTGCAAAATACAGACTTTCTTTCCCTTTCTTCATGTCATTCAGAATGTAAGTTTTAACTGCATACACTGGTGCTTCCAAAGCTTTTTCCTACAACAGTGAGAGAACTGTAACCTCTTTGCTCTAAATGATAATCGTGTCTTTCTGCGTTGCTGTGAGAAGGCACAGATAGGTAGGTTCCTCTACTTCTTTCCATGCAAACCTTCTCAGTAATAACTACATTTCAACCACTGCCTGTGATTTTCCTTTCAACCATCTTCCAAATTCATTGCCAAAATTCGGCATTAAAACTATAAGTTTCTTAAG
>NW_004955619.1:210828-220422 GCF_000276665.1 Chinchilla lanigera
GGTACTGACCATTTGTTCAAATTTTTGTAAGGTTTTTATTATGAATGGGTGTTGGACTTTCTCAAATGCTTTTTCTGCATCTATTGAGATGATCAAGTGATTTTTGTCTTTGGCTTTGTTGATATGGTGTATTACATTTATTGATTTACATATGTTGAACCATCCCTGTATCCCTGGGGTGAATCCCACTTGTTCATGGTGTATAATCTTCTTGATGATTTGCTGCTTTCTGTTTGCCAATATCTAAGTGAGGATTTTTGCATCTGTGTTCATTAGGCAGGTTGGCCTATAGATCTCTTTTTTAGTTGAGATCTTCCCTGGTTTGGGTACCAGGGTAATATTTGCTTCCAGGAACGACTTTCAGAGTATTGCTTCTGTTCAATTTTATTAAAGAGTTTGAAGAGTATTGGCATGAAATCTCCTCTAAATTTTTTGTAAAATTCACCAGTGAGTCCATCAGGACCTTGGATTTTCTTTATTGGTGAGTTTTTAATTACATTTTTATTTCATTGACTGATATTGGGTTATTTAGAGTTTGTATATCTTCTTGACTCATATACTCTGATTCATAATTTGGTAATTCATATGTATCCAAGGCTAAATCCATTTCTCCAGTGTTTTCCGTCATATTAGTGTTAAGGTTCTTGAAGTAGGTATTGATGATCATCTGAATTTCCATGAGGTCCATTGAGATTTCACCCTTTTTGTTCCTAATTGCATGGATTTGAGTCTCTTCTGTCCTTTTTTGATAACATTGGCTGAGAGTTTATCAATTTTATTAAACCTTTCAAAAAATCAACTCTTTGATTCATTGATTTTTTTTGTATTACCTTCTTAGTTTCAATTACATTAATTTCTGCTTGATGTTTATATTTTCCTCCCTACTATGAGCTTTGAGCCAGACTTGTTTTTTTCTTTTTCTCTAGAAACTTGAAGTCCAACCTTGTTTGTTTATTTACTTATTCTGTTTACCTGATATGAGAATACACTATTATAAATTTCTCTCATAGGAATGCATTCATTGAATCCCATAAATTTCAGTATGTTTTCAACCCCTCCATTCTGACTGTGGTAGGTCTTGTTTAATTTTTCATGTCCATTAATATTTTTATATAGTTAGGTGCATCTGTCTTTTGTGTATTTATTTATGATTGCTATCTTCCTGGAATTTTCCTTTAACAAGTTTCAAGTCACCTTCTTTATTTCTTTTAATCAATCTTGGCTTGAAGTTCCCATTGCCTGAGAAAAGAAAAGTTTTCCTGCTTTGTTCTGGGTTCCTGTCACATGGAGAATAGTTTTCTATCCTTTGACTTTCAGTTTATGAATTTCTTTTTGAGTAAATATATTTCTCATGTACAGCACATTGTGGGATCTTGTTTCTTGATCCATTCTGCCAGCCTATTTCTTTTGATTGATTAACTGATACTATTCAGAATGATGATTATACTGATATGTATTGGCTTTGCTGTGTCCTACTATTTTCCTGCTGCTGGCTCCCTGGCTTTCCCTTCTGTATAATTGCTTGTCCTGAATGGTGACTTTTTTGTTGGTGTTCTTGGAATTCTTGTTAGCTCTCTCTAGAATATTTTTCAGAACACTCTGTAGTTCTAGTTTGGTTTTCATGAATTTCTTCCATTGTTCATTGTCATGAAAGTACCTTATTTCTCAATTAACTCTAAAAGGTAATATTGCAGGATACATCAATCTGGGTTGGAAGTTGTTCTCTTTCAGAACTTGAAATTCTTCACTCCAAGCTCTCCTTAACCTAAAGTTTTGTGTTGAGAATTCTGTGGTTCTGATGGGCTTTCCTTTATAGGTGATATGTTTCTCTTTGTAACAGTTTTTAATACTCTATTCTTGTGTTGAATTTCTGGAATCTTGATTATTAGATGCCTTGTGTAGATTTATTTTGGTCACAACTAATTCAAGTACTGTATGCCTCACTTAACTGTATGTCAGATTCTTTTCATATACTTGGTAAATTTTCAGGATTATCTCTGTGAAAAGTATTTTACGTTGTTTGTTCTGACTCCTACTTTATCATTGACTGCAATTAACTTTACATTCTTCTGCTTTGCATCAACTTCTTCTTTCAGCTGTTGGATTGTTTTCGCAGGGTTCCTTGCTGTTTTTAAGAGATCTTTCTTTCCATGATTTTTAACCACAGTCCTGCCTTCTATGTCTGATATCATGTCCTAACTTCCATTCATTCAATCTTGCAAGTTTGCAACAGAATTTTTAATTTTGTGGATATATATTTGAATCTGTTTCATATTTTCCATTGCCTTTTTAGGTTGGGCTTTTGTGATTTCTATTCTTTTCTTATGATCCTCTACTTTTTATATATCTACCCTATTCCTTCATTCTGGTCATCATCTCTTTTTTATTAACCTGACAGATTATTCTCTGATTTCCACTATAGACTTAAATACATGGTTTTGTTTGTTTGTTTATTTACTTCTGTTGCTATCATTCAAAAAATTTCAGGTGGATGGCTTCTAATTTTTTCTACCTTGTCCTGGGGATTTGTCCTGAGTGGGCTGGATGTCTGGGACTGCATTTTGTTTCTGTACCTTGTCATTTTATTTTTAATTTTTAATTTTATATTGTTTTTTCTGTTATTTTGCTTCAGTGTTGATGTTTTTAAGTTTCTTATAGTAGATAGCTCTACCACTAGTATCAAGGCTTCCCCAAGAAGTGCTTCTTCCTCAGAGACATCTTCTAGGCATAGGTAGTTCTTCATCTTTCTGCCTGCCCCAAGATCCTACCTTCCCAATTTATTAATGATAAGATATTGTTATTCATTTTGCTCAGAACCATGTCCTATAGTATTGGACAGGGGAGATGGTTACGACACAGATAAACACAATGTTTTCATACAAAGGAGAGCAGCTGATTATAATAGGTATTACATTCTAGCTAAAGAATTGCAATTAACAATAACAGTAGCATCAAGAACAGTTGAGAGCTTGACAAATTGTTGTAACGATTTACTTGGCATCTTTTACCATAGGAACAAAATCTACAGTTCTTTAACTGTGGTAAGTTAACTAATATTTAACTTTCAAAGATCATCTGAACTAAATCTGCATGGTTTTGTGTTATTCTCTGATTTCCACTCATTCAATGGAAGGCCTCACTGAGGGTTGCTGCCAACAGCATAAAAGGAGAACCGGCAGGGAAGATGGTATGCTGTTAATTCTCCTGGACAAGCTTGCAATGCTTATCTTCCTGATATGACCTCAACTGTTCTCATTGTCAGAGGAGCTCAGATACTCACTGTCACTGAGGAGGGCTGCAGTTCTTTTCACAGTTCTGATCCTTACCTTGAGCATCACTTCCTGGCTTCATTGCAAAACTCTCAGCCTGCTGGCACAGAACCTTCATCCCACTGACACAGACTTTCTTGTTTATATCACTGAAGTTTGTGCCTTCCCAGTGCAGATCCTTGATACAGATTTGCTTGGGACCCTGTTTTGGGCTGTTGGGCATTCCCATGGGCTGTAAATCTTCAGCTGGAATCATGCAGGACATTGCCATGGAATCCAACTTTAAAAAGTCTATTTGTCTCTGTGTCACTCTCCCATTTTCTGTGAAACCCTCAGACAGAGACAGCTAGAGGCTCATACAAAGAAGTGTGGATATCTACCACATAAAAATGGTGTATACTTTTTTGGAAATATCACACTGAGCACCATTAATGTGTACAATTAATATGCATTAATAAAATGATCTCTAATTCAGTGTCTGTTATCTACATTATTTAATTGAACCTGGAAGTGCTTCTACTAAGAGAAATTTGATTTACAATATTGTGAATTTCCATTGAAAACATTTTTTTCATTCTTTGAGAAGAAAGCTACAGGGACAAATCTCCTTCCTCACTGTGATTATATGAATGTGCTCTTTCATATGAAATAACAATTTCTGCAGAGCTTTAATTTGTTTCCTGCTTTGATATTCTGAAATGAATCATCTAAGTATGCCATTAAGATGCTTGAAGACTGTTTCATATGCTTAAACATTTTCACAATTTTTCAGATTATTAAAAAAATAACAAGTGGTAATGCAGCACTTATTTAACTTAATCTTTGACCAGAGGAAATTTTTATTTTAAATGACAATGAGAGAAGCTAATTTTATTTTTAAATGTAGCAAAACTTGGTTTTTCAGATCAACATTTTCCTTTTATGCTTCCCCACCAATAGTTTCATATAAAAGCTGGGGAGCAGACAGACAGTTCAACAAATTGTGCTAGTGAACTTAGTAACAGTAGATAGCAAATAAATCTAGCCTCATATCTTCCATACCAATGAACTAAAATCAAATGAAAATGAATAAAATGACTACATATAAAAACAGAGTACTGAAATTGATAAGCGCTGATGCATATATAAGAGTTGCAGAAGATTTCCCTATTCCTGTCACACTACACAAATCCATCCCAGACCCCAGATCCTTGAAACCCAACATGATGTCACTTCAACACCAAACAATATTAAGTCCACGCCTTGGTTTTCTTTTTGTGGATGTGATTTACCTGGGTAACGTACCCAGGCCAGGGTGGGAATAGCAAGGGTGGGAATATACAAGGGAAGTAATGATATTCACTCTTAGGAACTTTTACAAAACACAGAGCTTTAAATGCTAATTTCAACCATGATTTTTAATCTTCATTTTTAGTCATACACAGCTGCCTTACCTGATTACTATATTCCTCAATGGCAGTTGGGGTGTGTGCATAACACACCCCAATTCTTTTTCTCAGCTCTTTCTGTCTCCTCATATTTTCATCTCTGGTCCCCATTCTTTTGCAAAAGATCTGTCTATTAGTTTCAAATTACCTATCTTTTGTTTTACTCCTTATTTTCTGGTTCCTATATTTTGTGGTTATAAGAAAAACCATGCAATATTTATGCCAAGAAATCAAATAACATATGCTGGGAGGCTGTGGAAATAAAGGATCCTTTTGGGATTCCTTTGACACATTGTTGGTGTAAATGTGAACCAGTGCAAGCACCATGGAAATCAGTGTAGAGATTCCTCAGAAACAAAAATAGAAATTCCATTTGATCCAGTAATTCTCTTTCAAAGTATTCACCTAAAAGATTTGAATGTTTCATGTGGCAGTGATCCAGAGCAGTGCATGTTTATAAAAATAAAATAAATAATACATAAATTGTGGAAGGAAGGTGTCCCTCAATTGAGATTTATACAGTCTCTTTTAATGAGCTATCTCTATTCTTCATGAGTTTCCTCCAGAAAATGTTTTTTAACATGTTGGTAGTATTTAGAAGGATTTCCTGCTCCATGATTTTCATACAGGCATTAAGAAAGCACAGAAATCTGTTTTCTGATTAACTTTGGAGTAAAATTATGAACACAGAACAATTTATTCCAAGAAATCAACCTTTGTATTCAGTACTATTTTGAGAAAATCAAGGTATTTACTGTGTGTTTTATGAAAAAGAAAGTGAAAAGTCTTAAATACTAAATGTGAAAAATATTTTATAGAATATTGTGCTATGAATTTAAAAGACCGTAGTTTTTTTTTTTTTCTTCCTCAGACAGTAACTTTTCAATCACTGAAAACTAAAAATTCAGTGGAAGTCAGATTTTGACAACCACGTTGTCATTTTTCTCACCCAACAAAGACTTACTATCTAATTGTAAGTGTACTGAGTGCCTAATGAAGATGGAGACTCACTGTGTTGTCTTAGGTACCTTCTGGGAAAGCTAGGTCTCTGGTGCACAATTAAACACCATGAAAGAGACAATGTTTTCTTCGGACTTGTGTCTGCATTCCAAATAAGGAGCTAAAAGCTCAGGATGAATGTTGAAAACACTTTTTCAAAAGAAAAACTCTCATAATGCTCAATTCATTGTTTTTTGACAATATTCCTTACTTTACTGTTCATTTGTGATATTCATAGAAATTGCATTATTAAACAGTGTATTAACATATACATTAACATATATAACAGTATAATATATTAACATATATGTATTGCATTATTAAACAATATAATATACTAATACACATAACACATATATATTTGAAATAATGTAAATATATTGCAAAAAAAGACCAAATCTAAGAGTCAGTGTGATGTAGTATTGCAATGTTTCTTCCTAAAACAAACTTTCAAATTGGTACACTCATAGGACTAGGACAGTCAGATTTTTGAAAGTCCACAGGGACAGAAGAAATGGTGGAACCACTAACAAAGAATAAGGTAGTGTCAATCTCTAACTTTTACAAAGAAGTTTATTTAATCTAGGGAAATTAAAGTGAAGGAAAATTTTAACGACTGTCCCTAGCTTTTTTAGAATGTAGCACAAGACCATCTCTTTGCTCTAGTAGGAGGGAAAAATGTTCAACAGCGTAGAATGGAAGGTATGGTGAATTAACCTTCAAAGCCCACACACACAGGTTAATATTATTTTGTGCTTAGGTGTGATACATGTTCGTATTTCAAGATTACATATATTTTAGATTCACTGTGTCTCACCTAATGCTTGATATCTTTTAATTTGGACAATTTTCTCATCACTCTGGAAAATACTTTATAAAAATGTGCAAAAGAAGAAACACTCCAGTGTTCAGGAATTACAGAATCTGAGTTTTGACAAGATGCTCCAATACTGATGTTTCTAGCATGTCCAAGGGCAACTTCAAATTCTGTGAAGCCTGAAATTTAGGTGGACATGGTCATTAGCTTTAAGATGAACAAAACAAAAATACAGATACAAAGTCGATGCAAGACCTGCTGAGGTCTGTGCCTGGGACCAGTTTTGAAGGTGGAATTTGTTCAGCTTTGATGTTCCTCTGACATTACAGACAATACACTTTAGTTCATTCTTTTCCTGTTTTTCACTTCTGTTTTATTGCTTTGCTGTTTATTTGACATTGTCTGTGAAAAACACTCAAAGTTGATGATGTGCTTATGAAAATGTGCACACTACTCAGGATGATATGAGAAAATTCCCTTGAAAACTTGCAAAATAAAAACCATGGTGTGCATTTCATGTTGGTCAAGGGCAGGAGTGGAGTGGTTGGAGGGAGGCCATGGTCACCTCTCCCTGTGGGACAGGGCTGCATGGCTGCACCTAGTCAGAGCTTCCTGCTGCCTCTCTGCTGTGTCCGGTGACGCACCCGGCATACACAGTGGGTTTTAGATCCAATGTAATGATGATAATTGAATTTATTTTCTAGCTTTAGTTTCTTTACAAATTAATTTCAGTCCTAAGAGTTGTTTATCCTTAGGAACACAATTTTGAGTTCATGTACCATATACTTTTATACTCACTTAATTTGCAAAAAACCACAAATTTATCACACTTTGTTTTCCACCTCCTGTGAGGGATTTACATTTAGGTAATTTTATCCATGTTTGTATTTTTCCTGGCTAACTTGGTTCTCTCCTCCACACAACCTGTCCACCTTCACACTCCTGAGAATTTGGGTCCCTGCTACCCTTGATGCAGAATTCAAAATATCAGAGAGACCAATAGAAAAAGTAGCATTTATTTAGAGGAATATAGATGCATGTCCATGCCGCCAAATTCACACCCAGAGCTCTGGGCACTGGAACAAAGTAAAGTTCTCATTTCACACATTTAGCTGAGGGGTTTGGTTTTAGAAACTGGGGGAGGGGAGTAAGCAAGGGTAAGAAGTAAGACAAAACAATTAGTAATTTAGTCTTGAAAGAAGATGGAGCCTTATGAGTCCTGTGAGAACAAGATGACACAAGCTCTGTTCACAGGACACAGTTGCCAATCTTGTCTGCACAGAAGAAGGTATACCTGAGGGAAATGAGTTATAGAGGGATTGTCCTTTAAGTTCTGCTTCATTCCCCCCTTTGTTGCTTTCTAAAATGTGTTAATGGAGAGCATCACTGTAATTAACATTTGCCTTCCTACCGGGTTTTGCTCCCTATTGGGCAGATGGAGAGTCATAAGAAAAAGGAAAGGAGACTTACACTGTCATTGTATCCCTATGTTAATCGTCAATCTTTGGGCATGAGAGGACAGGTGAGCCTTTGGGATGACTAGAACAGGGCTGTTGTCTCTGGTGTCAGCCTGTCCTTCCTGCAGGATCAGCTGACTCTGGTGGCCTAGATCCTGCTGGATGGTCCTCCTGTCTTGCATCATCAGCTTCTGCTGACTGTGGTGCATCTGAGATACACTTTCTGCAGTTTTAAGAGCAGTGGGGGTGGATAAAATTATAGTGTGAAGTGCACCCCATATAAGCCTCACAGTTATTGTATTTTATGTTTTTAACCAAATCAAAGTCCCCAAGTTTGAATGGATGCATTGGGTACGTCAGATTTATAAGCCTTTTTTCCTACACGTTGATGGAGGTCTCACATGGCTAATTTTTAAATCTGTATTTTTCTCATAAAGGTCAATTTATTATTAATTTACAGAGGTCACCTCTAATTTTACCTGTCATTGGGTGTGGACAGCCCAGCAAGATTTTATAAGAGCAGTACCCAGCTTGACAGGTGAGGGTGCATTGGACTCAGAGGAGGACCATAGGCAGGACTTGAACTTATCTCAAATGGGTTTAATGACAGTGTTTTTCAACAACTGTTTGAATGTCTGGTTTACGTGGCTTACTTTTTCTCAAGTCTGTGGCCAGCACGATGTACGAAGCTTTTATCTCATTTTTTATTTTTCTTTATTATTTATTTTTCTTCTTTCCTAGACTATCTCGGTTTTGAATGTGAATAGATTGTTTGACCCTAAGGTAAGGGGGAGAAAAATTCTTGTGATGATGTCAACTTACAGTTTCTTGGTTGCTTCTCATGTTTTTTCTACTGGGTGGGAAGAGCTTTAATTCATTCCAAGAAGGTGTATACATGCATGAACTATGTCAGCACACTCTCATTGGAAGAAGCTTATAGCTCTCATCTCAAAGTTTCTATCATCTTTCCGTGAGATGATTTGCACATTTCTGAGCAAATTGTGTCTTTTTATTTGGAGAGTTTTACATTACATGTCTCATAGCTGCAACAGACTAAGTGACATCAAAGTTAAAGGGGAAAAGATTTATTTAGCTCAAAATTTGCAGACGTTTCAGTCTATAATTTGTTGGCTCTAAGACAGAGTGGCACAACGTAGACTTTTTTTAAGAAATGTGGCAAGGAATAATATAAACTTTGAAGTGTATGTATTAATTAGGATGGCTTCATACACAACAAGTGGAATTTTCAAATGTAAACTGCTTAAAGAGCAAAGGTATTTTATTATTTCACATAAGAATTTAAAGCTCAGGTCATTCCAGTACTAAATCTAAATTACCTTTGCTCAATCCTACATTCTAATGTCTGGTGGACTGAGCAACTTGGTTGAAGACAATAGTACGCAATGTAGAAAAGATTGTAAATTCTTATCATTTTGTTTTGAGGTCAAGTATCATTTTTGTTGTTTGAGTGTTGTTTTCATTGTTGTTTTGCCCATTTTTAAATTTTTAAAATAAAAAAAAAATTACCATCTAAAGCATGATAGGAAATTCTGGTCTTCATTTCCATAATTTTCTAGATAGCAAGGTGGTGGTGAAGGTTCTGAGATTTTATTGTTTTGTGGAAC
>NW_004955619.1:220522-221657 GCF_000276665.1 Chinchilla lanigera
CGACTTGGATTTACCTACTAATAAACAGAAATCTCATATCCATGAGTGTAAGAGGATAATGTGAAAATAAATCTCTCTGATGGGATTGGTGATTGTAAAATCACACCAGTAAAAATGTGAGAAATTCTAATTCTTTATGTGTGAACGGTCTTTGTCATGTTTTTCTGTTTAGAAGGGAAATACATTATAGCTTTAGAAAGAAAGTGCACCTTCTGTTTTGGGACGTTGAATTTATCACAGTGATAGATCCTGTGATGGAGAAGGTGATGGATCATGTGTTCTGACCACACTGAAAGCTGTAATCTTGCATCCTGTGAAAAATTCATGGTTCCAAATCCATTCAAATGCTAAACTTCAGACACTGAATGTGTAAAGTTTCAAAGGAAACTTTCTGCAAGAATCGCAGTTATTTACAATGTTTTGGGTCTTTCTTTGAAGTACTGTCAAGGTTGACATTTCACATATAAGTTGGGACGTGTGATGATCATAGCTCAATATGACCTGCTGATCTACATGAAACCCACAGCTAAAATTTCCTTATCTAAATAGCAATATTAAGTAATACAAATTTAACTTGGCAAAAAACAGGTGAAATGATCCACATTATAATGCTTTCCTTAGCTAATCAGTACTGTGCGGCTGTTGGGGCTGCATGAAAATCCTCTCTTGGATTTTCTTAACTATTTTCTGCAACGCTGCTTCAGTGATCTTTCATTTCTATAGGATTTCTTGGTTGTGAAATCTTCACTTCTTTACCACATTTGACAAATAATAATACAGAATATAGAAATCTGAGTTAAAGTGGTATTTGAAGGCTAGTAGAACTGTTCTCCAAGCTCTTCTGGTCTTTCAAGTTTGTGCAGAGAAAGCCTCATTCTGACAGCTTCAATTCATAGGGAACTTTTTGGTTTTCTCTTATAGCTTTTAAGACCCCATTTGTGTTGAGTTTCTCAAACTTTGATGGTGTGTCATGAGGAGACACTTCTGGTTCTGGCTGTTTGAAGTTCTATGCATCTCTCATCTTGGATATTAAATTATTTTTCAGGTTTGGAAATGTTTTTGTATGATTTCAGGGATTAAATTTTTATTTCTTTTGACTCATCTTCCAGGTATCCTTTTATTTTTTAAACTCTCG
>NW_004955619.1:228731-229141 GCF_000276665.1 Chinchilla lanigera
CATATATATTTTCTCAAATATTGCAAGACAGGGAATCATTCTGTTGTTCAGGCTGGCCTTGAACTCATTCTATAGACGAGGCTGGCCGTGAATGATCAGCGATCCTCTCTCCTCAGCCTCTTCACGGCTGGAATTTCACGGGGGTGTGCTACTGCACCTGACCTTCTTGCAAATATTTCTAGGATTTCTTAGTTCTTCTTGTTAGAATAGGGTTGCAGTGGAGTTCTTTGGTTACTGGGAATAGAACTCAGGACCTTGTGCTTGCTAGGCAGGCACTGTGCCACTGAGCGACATGATCGATTGGAATTTTCACATGCATTGCAGAGCCCTAGTCTTCAGAATCTTGATTTGCATGGCATTGAAACTGAAGAGAATCAATTTGCAAGAGTATTGCCTAATTCTTGAGGAAA
>NW_004955619.1:234342-235570 GCF_000276665.1 Chinchilla lanigera
TTGCATTTTATAAAGGCTAACATGATGTAAAGCTTCTTAGAAAGGCTAAAAGGAAAATGTAAAGTGAGGTTATCATGGGAAATGCTCTAGTTAATTACGGTAAAATAATATTTTACATGAACACAAAAGTCACATCACCACTGGAATGTCATTATCATTATTTTCCTGTATTGTGAGGCTTTTCTGTATTACGAGGTCAAGAGGTCAAAAACTATTAAAAGGTTGTAAGGAAAAGCCGTGCTCCCTTGTCTCTCCATCCTCACTTCTGGTCTTCTGACCCCACGTTCCCTCTGCACACCCTCTGGAATATAACATGGATAAAATCCCCGAGAACAACAGAACACAACCTGAGTTGTGGGACCCTCATTGGAAGTAGTTTCACAACTTCATCTGCAGTTTCTTCTGGTCTTCACTGACATATGTCCAGAGAATGCACCTGTATCTCTGATTCTCATCTACCCCTCTTAAAGAATAGGAGAACTCAATTGTCATAGAATAGTCTCCTCAACTCATTTATTCATTTAATTTTGTTTTTCTTTTAAAGACAGTAGTAAATGAGAAAAGAATGAACAGAGAAATAGAGCAATAGCAACATACCAGCAGCACAAACATTAACTTACTAATACAAAGAAATCCCTGTATATTCAATACATAGAGAAAGGGTGGTGATGTAGCTCAGTAGAAAAGCCCTAGTTCCCCATCAGCCTTTGCTGTGCCCTCATCTCTTATCTCATTACCATGCGTAGAAGGAAAGCAGTTGAATTGACAAAAGGAAAATAGGATAAAAGTGATCATGACACCACATATGATGACTAATCTATTCTGAATATCTCACATTCATTGGCCATTATATCATGAAAATGAGCAAAAACTAGAGAACTTGCCTGGAAGCCCAAGGACAAGATGCTGAATACCATCTCATGCTGTTGCCTTATTGGCAAAAACCTCTAGAACACTATATTCTTCAGCTATTCAGAAATCACTCCACAGAACTTGATCACCAACGCAGTATGTGGTTGCCACATATGAAAGTAGAGACTTACCGCGCAGAAAATAAATCATAAATTGCTGAAGTGGAGGGAGAAGAGCATAAGCAGGGAGACCAGGAAGCTAGTTACCATAAGACTCCAAGGGTAAGCCTTGGCCACCAGCAAAGAAAGGAGTCAATGAAATGTCCATGCAGGATATCAGTGCTTAAGGAATTTCGAATCAAGACGAAGAACACCTT
>NW_004955619.1:236684-238024 GCF_000276665.1 Chinchilla lanigera
GTCAATGAGCATTTGAATCCAGCATTTCAAGTGACTTCAGACTCAGATCAGAAAAGTACAAACCACTTTATAGCTTCCAATACTCCTCTGAGATTGCTGTTAGACACCCACATCCTCCCCATTTGAACTATCACTGTCCAAATGGGTCTCTAACCACACCTTCCAGCTCTCCCAGTGGTGGGAACCTAGGTTAACCTGTCCACTGTTCCAGTGATGAGTGTCTAACTTGTCCCACCTTGTGGCCCACTAAAGTTCTCCAAATTCATCAACACACTGGCTTGGTGATGAAATGTAGGATTATCTTGTCTGGGAGACAGTTACACAGGTTGACTCCAGCTCTTACCTCCCTGAGCATATCTGCAAAGGATTTCCTAAATCCCCTTGCATGTCCTCTCAACTTCTTTTAGATACTTATTTAGAAGTAGAAAGATCGAACTATAGCGTACAGTTATACTGGATCTGCATGAGTCATGTCAGATACTTTCCACATTCACCAGATGGACCTTAGAAATCTTATGCCTTTATGTCTAGTCTTATTCCGGATATCTGTAGTATTTCTCAGTCTAATCTTTTAAAATCCTAGTTAGTGTCACTTTCCATTGAATTTCTTAAGTTATCCAACCACCTGACCACCATGTCACACGCCTCTTAGTTTTCTAAGCTTGTTTTTCTCTAAATTTTGGGTTCATCTATTTTTGGTCTTTTTCCTGGTGTGCTGTTTTCTCACTTATTTACGGGGACTGACATATATTACTGATATTAAGCTCTTATGTCTGTCAGATTTTGCACATCCTTTTTCACTTACAATTGGCTACCTTTGTCCAAGGAGTCTTTCATCTAACAGAACATTTAATTTTGAGAACATTTTCTCAATTTGTGCTTCCTACATTTGAGAAATCCTTTTTAGTTCCTTGACATAAAGAGCATATGCAGCACTTAGAAGGTACACTAGACAAACATGTAGCAATGGGAAAGATTGCAAGAAATGCAGTCAGCTTTAAAAGAAACAGAATAGCATATATGGCATAGTAGTATTCATACAAACTTTGGAAAAGTATATACGTCTATGAATATATGCACTGGAAGGACTTATTGAAATGAAGATAAATAGATGAAAACAAACATTACATTCCCATTGTGGGGACATAGAATTGAAGTATGAGAGAGAAAAGAGAAAGAGAAAAACAGATCTATACAGAGGACTTTATGTGGTTCAGTGTGCAGTATACTGTAAACATTGCACTAAAGACTAATTAGCTCCATCAGTAGAATTACGTACTTTCAAAAATGTGTTGGTTTGGAGGATATTTTGTAAGGGGAACAATGTAATATAGGACACA
>NW_004955619.1:240011-240744 GCF_000276665.1 Chinchilla lanigera
GTTTTCTAGTTAGGTTAGATTTTTTTAACTAACTGGGCCTTTTTTCTGTATAACACTGTATTGCTGAAGGTAAATCCCACCAAGAAATTAATCTGCTTACCTTCAATTTTTTTCTAAAATAACCTAGATATTCTAAATATTCAATATGAAAATAGTAACTAAGTGATATCTACATGCTATTTAAAAGAGTGCTGATAAAAAATCCACAAAATAAAAATTTAAGAACCTCTTAAAATTTAGATATACTAATGAAATCTTATTTACTCCAAGAAGCACTGATGAACAATTATTACAGATTAACATTCTGACAGCTTTTGATAACAGATATATTGTGATAGAAAACTGAAATAGACAAATGAAGTGGAGATACACAGATACTGAAAGTGTATGAATTCATCTTTGGTGTCACTATTAAAACATAACATTCGTGATGGTATACACTATCTTTTGAAGCAATTAAAAGATTAAGCTAATGCTTAGATGCACATTCGTTTTCAAATGCCATCTATGTATTTAAGAAGCCATTTTCATACTTAAAGTGTTTAATTGTGGAGCTGAAATTTGTACGTGACCATTTCTCTGCAGTCACTCCAGTATGATTTGTCAAAATATCGAATAATAGTACTATTATCGTATTGGAGCCCTGTATTTTCAACATTCATAGGAGTAAAAAAAATATACTGTAGAGTATACCATGCCCTAACAGAGTGTTATCATGGAAAAACATCTTCTA
>NW_004955619.1:264035-265306 GCF_000276665.1 Chinchilla lanigera
AAGAAACCTCAACTCCAGGACTCCTTCCAATCGGACTTTGATTTTGTTTGCTTTTCTTTTTCCTTTTTAAATAAAAGAAGACCATTTATTTGTAGATAGGAAAGGAGTTAGAGAGATGACAAACAGTTACTGTGCACCAGTGGAGAGAAAGTGAAAGTACATTTCTCACTTTTTTCTCTTAAGGATGACATTCGCAGTGTAAGTTTCAAGTTTCTCCAGACTTAGCTCTGTGCTTGATGTTCTAGAAGTGAGTACCTCACGTGTGATTTCCTTCACTCACATTCAGTCATATCTGAAGCTTGAGGGATTCTTTCCGGCAGCGTTGTTATGAAGCTTTTTACACATTTTGGGAAAAATATCCCACACTAGGAAATCACATTATGGTGGGGGAGATGGAGACTTCATACCTGCATTTACTGAAGAGGAACTTGCACCCCAGTTCTGAAGGGCAGCGTGAGACTAAGGCTGCCTCCTCAGTTCTGCCTCACAGCTCCTCCCTCTCCTTATTGTGATTTCTTTCTTTGATTTCACACCTACACAGAAGAGTCGCTTTGTATGATCTCAAGGAATTATGTAGGGACATTGGGTAAAACCAAGCCACTCACTTTTCCCGGGAAAGTAAACTTTATTGCAACAGTAAAATGTTCTTGAGGGCTGTGCCATCCTGTTCTCTCTGTGAGCTTGGGCAGAACTGTCAGTGGTTCTGACATTTTTATTGTCCTTGTGGACTTTCAGAAATTTGAGCCTCCCATTTCCACAATTATGTCAATTTGTGCATTTTTTGTTTGTTTGTTTTTCCGGTACCAGGAATCGAACTCATGATGTCACACTTGCTAGGCAGGCACAGTGCCGCTGAGCTAAATCCCCAGCCCCAATTTGTACATTTTTTAAAGAAAAATATTTTAATATGCAAAACAGACCTTCTTCTGAGTTGGGTAATTCCTTCCTATATCGTATAGCACATACACTAAATTGAATATTAGTTGTTTAACTACCTAGAGTGTAATCTCTATGCTGTTTAGAATGCATAATTGAATGAAAAAATTCTTTCAAAATCTATCAGTTAAAAATTGCCTGATTTCCATTTGTTTGGTTTTCTTTTTGTTTTTTTGTTTCTTTTTTTCTGGTACTGGGAATAAACTCACGACCTGGTGCTTGCCAGGCAGGCGCTGTGCCTCTGAGCTAAATCCCCAGCCCCCAATGATTTCCATTTGAATGAGTACATTTTGAGCAGTCAAACTGAATTCAATTTTCAGTTCTTTAAAAAAAAT
>NW_004955619.1:265849-267022 GCF_000276665.1 Chinchilla lanigera
GAAATTTTATTCTATGAAGCAAAAAGAAACAGACTTACCAGTATGCAGTACAATAGCTGTTCCTAAAATTTATTTCTTTTTTATAATGTTTTTTGTTTTTTTTGTTTGTTTGTTTGTTTTTCTCCGGTACTGGGAACCGAACTCACGACCTTGCGCTTGCCAGGCAGGCGCTTTGCCGCTGAGCTAAATCCCCAGCCCCCTAAAATTTATTTCAAACTGGATATTTTAGAAGGATAAGATTTCTTTATGGGAAGTGTCACATTAAGTAGCTTGATTGCTTATGGTGTTCCTTTTCATAGGTCTTTGATGTGTGTGAGTGTGTATCCTATTTAATTTCGTATATATCATACATTTCAACAAATAATGCATGAAGAAGGGATAACTGTGACTTTATAATTATTAGCTCCAAGTGTGATGGAGGGAATCCATCTTACATTTTCTTTTAATATTCCATTTCTGCAGAAAAATTCTAGAAGAATTTTAAAGAAAGAGGCTACGCAAATTGCACTGACATTTTTATATAAAGTGTCTTTTTCTTTGTACTGGGAATCGAACTTATGACCTCTCTCTTGGCCCAGGTCTGCCTTTTATCGAGGAGAAAACGATGTCATTCCAGGACCTGCTTTACTGTACAGGCTTAAAGGCCAGAGCACTGCTGGAGGTGGGAAGGCTTCTGCCCTGCAGGCATCACAGCGCTATCAAGGCGCTCTTCTGCCATCTAATTTCTGAGGTCAGTCCAAGCTCCCACAGAGCTTGTCCTCGGGCTCTTCCTCCTTGGACGTAGACCCCTCATCTCTCCCACTACGGAGTGACCAATATGAGGTGAGCTTCTATGCTCTGATTTAGATTCTTGCCACGGCCTGAACTTCAGAAAGTAGAGGCCAAAATATATCTCCACTAAAACTCCCATTTCCAATATCTGAATTTTTCAGATGTTTGGTCACAGTGACAGGAAGCTCAGTAATCACACAAATGGAGAATGGCAGAAATTCAGTTACCATCTCTTCTTGTAAGTATAAAAACACTCAGGAATCCAATCCACGTTAATGACAGGATTCTATTGGTTTAAAGACCAGCTAGGTGCCTGTGCACCGTGGAGGGTGTCTCAGAGACAGAGCGCCTCTCATCTTCAGGGTTTTCGTGTGGAACCCGCTATGGCCAGGATTCAAAACT
>NW_004955619.1:267775-270483 GCF_000276665.1 Chinchilla lanigera
AAGGAAAATGGAATTTCTACATGACCCTCTTGTGTCTGCGGTTCACAATTCACCACAGTACCACATCCAACTGGGAAAGGCAAACTTCACAAGAATAAGGGATTTGTGATACAAAGTTTCGAAAACTGAAACACTTTATTTAAAATAAAATTGTGACAGAGAGCTGCCATTTAAGGAGGTAGTACCACTGTTTGTGGATGACATAAGAGTCTCCATAAAAGATCCCAAAAGTTCTTCCAAAAGATTCCTAGACTTAGTTAACAAAGTCTGCCACATAGCTACTTACATAGTCAACACTGAAACATAAAATAGCCTTTTTGTACACAACTAGGAAACTGAGGGAAAAATTAGTCAAAAAAAAACCTTTGACAAGAGCATGGAAAAATATAAAACGCTTCAGAATCAATGTAACTAAGGAGGAAAAGAGCTCTACACTGAAAATTACAGTACTCTGAAATAGGAATACGAAGAAGATAGAAGAGGGGCTGGGGGTTTAGCTCAGTGGCACAGCGCCTGTCTGGCAAGTGCAAGATCGTGAGTTCAAATCCTGTGAAATAAAATCACTCCTGCAATTTAGACCTGTAGAAATAATATGAAAATTTTTATGTTAAAGTTTATTCATTAACTTTCCAGAAAATGCATTCCTAGATGGAGATATCCTACAGTGCATTCATTGTCTGTTTACTGTAAAGTTTTTCTAAATATGTGATCTATGTATTTGGTGTCTTTAGTGTAAAATTTTTGACGACGTATTTTTGATGATGCTAGTCTAGTGTTTTAGACCTTCAGCATGGAGGACAGCCCATCACAGCAGCATCTTCTTTATACTTTGGCTGCCATACTTCAGACCCACTGTCGTCTTCTGAGAACTAGCCCAAGAGTTTCATCCTCCCATGCCTTGCAGCTGTCACAAACTGTCACACATCTTAGGAATTGTATAGTAGCAGAAACAGCCCAGAAGCTGGGCATGTAAGTGTGGGGCAGGGAGTCTGACGTGGGTACAGATGGACTAGTTGTTGTCTGCACAATCTAGGGCTCCCCATGAAAACCCCAAAGCCTTTGGCCTGTGCTCTGTACTGCTCTATACTGACTCTCTCTTGTCCGTGGCTTGACTGGCATTGGAGACCCGAGCATCCTATCGCTTCCCGCTCCAACTATGTCCTCATGCCATACTCGATCTGCTCAGCATTGCCCTGTGCCCTCTGTCTCACCACACTGTCTGTGGACTTCATGAGTTCATGGATGTCTGCCAGCTCACGGGCAGAGTTTGTGCCGGGAAAAATGTGTGTTTCTGCATCCGCAGTCCCTCCACTGCCTCAAGGGCATCGCTTGGGCTTACTGGTGTCAGGCAGTTATTAGGTCTTCGTTTTGGGGAGTGAGTCACTGGAGTCTATTTTCTTCCGGGTGGAGTCACATTTTCCTTACTTTCCGTGATCACTGGATCCTGAACATTGAAAGTGATCACAATTTCAGTAAAGTCATTCCTCCTTTAATAACCAAATTAACTTTTGTTTCAGTGTTCTTAACATATATTTCTATATTGCTGTTTACATTTTTGATATTTTAGTTCTCTCATAGCATTATATATATAATATATATATATATATATATGCCCAGCCCCTTCCCCGCTGGGCATCTTCCCATAAAAATTAAAAATATCGTATCACAGTGATATATGTGCACCCACGTTTAAAGCAGCACAATTTGTAATAGCTAGACTTTGGAAACAACCCAAATGTCCATCAACCCAGAAGCGATAAAAATCATATGTTCTTTTTATATAATGGAATACTATTTCACCATAAAGAAGGACAAACTGACGACTTTTATAAATAAATGGATGCAATTTGAGACTATACTTATAAGTGAAATAAACCAAATGCAAATGTGTAAACATCATATTGCCTCCCTAGTGTGAGAAGATGAAAGAGTAAATAAGATCCAAAATGTACAATAGATATTGTTAAATGGGAAGAAGCTTTGAAATTAAAGAGAAACTGGTTTGGGGGAATGGAAAAAAGAAGAAAGGAAAGGGCAAAAGAATAGCTATCTATTTATATACATATACATATGCATATAAAAATAGTTTTTTCTCTAATTTCTCTCAGTGCATTCAAAAGATAGACCTGTGCCAATCTTGTTTAGACAGTTAAATGCTGATATCCGTACTCAAAGTAACCAATTTGAAGATAACACTACACATCCACTGTTACTCTTCTATCATGTTGTTTTGGAATACTGTTTTTTGCATTTTTAATTTCTGTTCATTGTATCTTTTTCTCTAAAATATAAATAAATAAATAAATTTGTAGTAATCCTCTAAGCTCAGCCTCTGGAATGCTTGGAGAACAGGCATGGGTTACCATGCCGGCTAGTTTTTTTCATGTTAGAGAAACTATACTATCATTCAATTTCTCTATTGACTTGTATCACTTAGTATTATGGCTTCAAGATCCATCAACTTTCCTGCAAATGACTCAGAACTTTATGTCTGGCTGGGAAGTACTTCATTGCGTGTGTATGTACCTCATTGCTTTTGTCCACTTACCTGTTGATGGGAAAATATTCTACATTCATGCTTGAGTTATTATGAGTTTGACTGCTATAGGTATGAGTATAAATGCGCTACTCTAATATGCTGCCTGCTGCTCTTTCAGGAAGATTTCCAGAGGAGTCATGCCTGGGTCAAGTAGAAAATCTTATATATA
>NW_004955619.1:270583-273135 GCF_000276665.1 Chinchilla lanigera
ATATGTAGGGTTCAGTATTTGAATCAGGGTAAAATATCTATTTTCTCAAATATTTAGCATGAGGAAAGGTGTATTATGCAAGCTGATTTTATGAGACCAGCATAATTCTAGTCTCAAAATTTGACAAATTTACCACAACAAAACTAGTCAATATCTGTCCAAATACAGATGGCAAAATCCTCACCAAATGACTACATCACAAAACCGCTGGGGCTGGGGATTTAGCTCAGCGGCACAGCACCTGCCTGGCAAGCGCAAGGTCGTGAGTTCGATTCCTGGTACAGGGGAGCGGGGGGACAAAAAAACCAAAAACACAAAACCCCTGAGCTTACCGAAAATGTCATTCACTGTTAGCAATCTGGGCACATCTAGCCAAGAAAAAAATGTTACTAGTAGCAAAATCAACAAACATGATGGACCATGTTGAGATAACGAAATACAGAAATTAATTATCTCAATAGATACGGAGAAAATATTTTGAAAGAATTAATTTGACTTTAACAAATTCTATACAAATTTGATATACGATAATACCTCACAAAATAAAGAATATATGTGACAAGCACACAGATAACATCATTTGAAATGGAAATTTTTATTTTTCTAAGATCAAGAAAACACAAGTAGTTCTGCTCTCTTGACTTCTATTCAGTGTAACACTGACGGTTCTAGACAGAGGGGTAGACAGAGAAGGGACAGGCGGCCTCACTATCTCTGCTGCTAGAGCAAGCATGAGAAGGGACACTCAAATTCCACAGGGAAAGTTACATTTCCCAGTTTCAGAGGTTATTGATATGGAGAATACTAAAGACTCCACCTTAAAAACATGGAATGCCTAAATAAATTTAGGAAAACATAGTATATAAATATAACCAACAAAAGTCCATAACTCTTCCATAAGGCAATTTTGAAATATTTCATAAATATGATTGAAAATGTCTGAAAAATTAGTAGGAAAAAATAATCAATGAAGTAAAATACTCAGGAAATTAAAATGATGAAATATGGGGCAGATGTTTGAAGACTAAACAAAGGATGGGAAAGACCTTGGGAATATGAGTCAAAAAGTTAAGAATTCTGGGGGCTGGGGATTTAGCTCAGTGGTACAGCGCCTGCTTGGCAAGTGCAAGGTTGTGAGTTCGATTTCTGGTACTGGAAAAAAACCAAAGGAAAAAAAAAAAGAAATTAAGAATTCTTCTATATACACACTATATTTGTCAGGTACATATTGCTGTAATAAATAGCTGAATCAAACAAAATTAAAACATGGATGTTTTCTTTTATCTCAGCATTAAAGGGCATTGTTTCTAAGTTGCATAGCCCTATTAGTTTTGGGCTATGGTTTCCGTGTTCCCTTATGTGGCACCCTGAATATGATCCAAATGTCTCCTACCGAACCCCACCTGCTAAAGTTTCTGTCACCTTCATAAACTGTAACATGCTGGGGACTAAACCTTCTCAGGACTGAAAGATAT
Source organism: Chinchilla lanigera (assembly GCF_000276665.1). NCBI lineage: Eukaryota > Metazoa > Chordata > Mammalia > Rodentia > Chinchillidae > Chinchilla > Chinchilla lanigera. Next base: position 272,059 of record NW_004955619.1, read on the forward strand.
CTATGGTGGAGACTCCAAAGCAAACTCAGGACATCTGCGTATGGTATGGGCTCTGTATAATCACATCAAATTCATACTCCACTGAAATGGGAACAATCCTAAAATACACATGAAAACAGTCTCCCACAAACATAAACAACCTGGAAGCAAAGCATGGCAACCTGAAAAAATACAAGAAGACAGCTCAAAGGCAAACCACAAACTACTGGAAAATGTTAAGAGTATATGTGAGAAATGAGTTTTTTCGCATTGTACTACAGCTATTCAAATGTAAGAACAACAGAACAAATAATGATCAAGTGAGTGAAAATCTTAACCCATACGTCACCAATGAAAACATGTAGAGGAGAAGCAAAACTTTGGATAAAGGTCAAACACTAGTTATCCTTGCAAAAGTGTGGTTTAAACCAATTGAAAAGAGATGACGTGAACATAGACAGCAAACTACAAGAAAAGAAGGGGATCAGAGGGAGGGGAAAACGGAGGTACTGTGGGTCAAAATTGCTAATTGTGTTGTATGTGTGTAACAACATGCAAAATGAAAGTTACTGATCTGTTCAACATTATTCACTGATAATAATAATTTGAAATAAACAACAAATCACAGCTGTTCCAGTGAATGAAAATAAAGATGTCATGCAATCCCAAGTGTGTGTGCAAATGAAAAGCAACAGTTATAGTTATACTTATTGATTATAAAAATGCTAATGATGTAACCATTGAGGAAGGCATTTGGCAGTTTTTTAATAATAAAAATGAGGTTTACCGTATAGTTCATCATTTAAGCCTCTAGACCAAGATATAATATTCGAAGTATTTTGGAACTGCTATTTTATGTGCAGAGGAAAAATCAGCACATATATTTATAGAAGCTTTAAGCATATCATCAAACACTGGAATTAGCAAAGATGTCTTTTTGTAACAGAATGGATATTGGAATCCTAAAAATAATAAAATGAGATTGTCCAGCAATAAAAACTTCATTGTGGGATGACACATGTGTTTACTGGTTTGTGTGTGTGGTTGTGCCTGGAAACCTGTGTGTTAATGATGTTCAGGTTTATAAGTGAGCAGCTT
>NW_004955620.1:0-2069 GCF_000276665.1 Chinchilla lanigera
TGTTCTTTTGCTATTTTGTAAAATGTTGTCTGTCTGTTAATGTTTTCCTCCTTTTATTTTTAAAATAAAATTTAAAAAATTCTAGATGGAGACTTTCATGCAGCAGGAACAGCAAGTGCAAATATTCTGAGGACCTAATGAAGGTGGCTCAATCTGGAAGCAAAGACTATGGTGACTAAGGCTAAGTAATGGTGAAGGAGAGGAGAGGAAGTTGAAGGTGTAAGCAGAGGCCAGATAATGCAAGACATTTGAAGATCGGGGATTTGAATTTCATTTTAAGTACAATGGTGTCTCTGGAAGAACTTTCAAGAGTACACACACCTGCATCTCTGTATTTTTTTTTAGGCTCTCTGGTCAGAATCAGTTGTTTTCTTTCTTGCACACCATCTGCTTCAGTCTCATATGTTAATTTTATGTGAACTTAAGGAAATGCATCAGGAATATAGTTATATCTTAGCAACTGAAGCTGAGTACATATTAAGCACACATATTTTCTCACAACAGAAGCCCTGCATCTGAGTATCACATCGAAGTCAAGCAGGCAGGAAAAGCTGGAATGCAGCCCTATGTGGTCTAAGAATCCAGCTGCTGACCACTAACCCCGGCAAACCTCAGCCTCTACCTCACCTTTCCAGTACAGTCTCAAAACCCATGTACTGTAGCCCTTCCTGGACCTCATCGAGGTTCAATAAAGCCTATATTTGTAATCCCAATGGAAAAGTTATTGGAATTCTAGTAAGTTAATTCCAATCTACTACTGCTAGTGCAAGAATAAAGACCCTAAGGCATGGCAAATATGCATGGCAAGAACAATGACACTAAGGCATATTTGTAGTTGTGGGGAGGGGAGAGTGGTCCTAAATCCAGCTAGAATGATGGCTAGCTGGAGCAAATGCTTCAACCCAGGTCCAAACATGGATTTTATTAACTCGTGAAGACAGAAGCGGCTCAGGGATGAAAGACTGAGAGTGGGGGAAAGTACATGAGTGCTGTGAGCTGGACTAGGTAGGAGGCCTGAATTCACCTCTGCAATACACACACACACACACACACACACACACACACACACACAACAGAGAGAGAGAGAGAGAGACAGAGAGAGAGAAAGAGTAATCTACATATCACAGATTGGGAAATATCTAGTGTTTTGGGGTTGGTGCTTCAGTTTTTATGTGTAATCCATGCCCTGAGAAGTCATAGCCTCTTTTCTCGAGGCTCATTCTCAGCTGACAGCATGGTGTCACTCGGCCTAGCTCATACATACTACTTGGGAGCTATAGGTGGGACATCAGTGACCTGTCCATTGCTTTAAACCCTACATGTCAGCACCTTGGTCAGACCCATTTGCATTGCTTATAGCCAGTCGAGGGGATAAGGAAATGTCCTAGCCAGCCCTGTACATATCAATATAAGGAGCTAGGGCCAATTGCTCTTCTTTCAAGGAGAGTCATTCAGGTGGTCCTCCAAGGTATGGAGCAGAGAGGATTATTACTCCCATCAGCTTCTATATTTATATCTCTTCTCCATAGTCCCACACTTCCTTCATCCAGTAATGACACAAAAGCTCCCATTCAGATGAATAAGGACAAGTCGATACTACTCTGCAGAGGCTGTCTACTGCCAGCAATGACTACCCTTCTGTCTTAGATTAAGTGCAATCTAAATGTCCTCCCAAGGCCATGGCCAAACCAGCACCATCACCCCCATGCTGGGAATTGAAGTCAGGGCCCTTGAACAAATTAGGTATGTGCTCTATCACTGAGATACACCCCCAGCCCCAACCACCAATTCTATCCAATAAAAGAGGCCGCTGTATTTTTACCAGTGCTACAATGATTCATTACCCTGTTAGTCTTCAATCATTATCATCCCAAATGGGATATTACAATATCTGAAATTTCTTTTGAAACTTACATGTAAGAGTAAAATGGGCTCCAGGCCCTGATGGATTCACACAGAATTTTATAAGAAATTCAGAGCAGATTTAATACCAACACTTCTGAAACCCTTCAGTGAAATTGAAAAGGAAGCAATTCTCCCTAACACATTTCTGGAGGCAAGCATCATAC
>NW_004955620.1:3814-15387 GCF_000276665.1 Chinchilla lanigera
AAAACAACACTGAGATTCCACCTTACCCCAGTAAGAATGTCTAGCATTAAGAAATCATCCAATAACAAATGCTGGTGAGGCTGTGGAGAAATAGGAACCCTTCTCCACTGCTGGTGGGAATGCAGACTGGTGAAACGACTGTGGAAATCAGTTTGGAGGTTCCTCAGAAAAGTAGGACTAGAGGAATTAAACCCAGCTACTCCCCTTCTTGTTATTTTCCCAGAAGATCTAAAAACATCATATCACAGCGATATATGTGCACCTATGTTCAGAGGAGCACAATTTGTACTTGATATATTGTGGAAGCAACCCAAATGTCCATCCACTGAGGACTGGATAAGAAAATTGTGGTACTTTTATATAATGGAATATTACTCAGATGTAAAGAAAGATAAACTCGAGGCCTTTATAGGTAAATGGTCACAACTAGAGACCATACTCACATGTGACATAAATCAGACCTGCCTGTGCAAGCACCGCAATGTCTCACTCATGTAAATCCTGAAAGAGTTAATATAAACTCGGAGGTATGATAGACATTGTGGAATGAAAGGAAAACACTCAAGGGTAAAGGCCAATTGGGATGTGGGAGAAGAGAAGGGTAAGAAGGAGAAATTTTGTATGTATGTATATATACAGAATAGTTAACATAGTTGATCTACTGTCTTCTATTTCTTTGCTGAGAGAAACAGTTAATGAGTCCTTGATTGATCAGTAGTGCATGTCTCTATTTGTTTCCATGAGAAACCACTTTGAAGATATCAATGTGTAATACAACAAGCATTGTTAATTCCCTACCACTTTGTTTGTAACTCTGTATTGTTTGTAGTGTTCTTTTGCTATTTTGTGAATGGTTTCTGTCTGTTAATGTTTTCCTCCTTTTATTTTTAAAATTAAAAAAAAGAGTAAGATGGGCTGATGACTGTAGAGATGGATAAAAGGACAGATTTGTGAGAATACCTTAAGTTATTAGCAAGTATACAAGTGACCCCTGCACAATGATTATTAGAGGACTTATAAGTGACCACTATACTATGATTCCAACTTGAAACAGTTTCTAAATAAAACTCTGCCAAGGATGTCACCAAAAAGCAAGGACACAGCCAGGAGAAGACAGACTCCTTCAGCCCTCTTGGTTTGTTTAGGGTGCACTGGGGCAGTTCTTTCAGGCTCTCTGCTTCTCTTTGCATCTAGAAGAATTTAGCTTGTGATTTGCAGACTTCAGAGTACATAAGAATTGGGTGCAATGTTAAATAAAAATAAAGATTTCTGGAGATGGAGGTGCAAAGATTGTGAATTTGAATGGAGCTTGCAAATATACTTGTATAACAAGCTCTTCAGGTGAGTTACACCTAAAGAAATCTGCCCACAGAGAGACTCTGTGCTGTGTGAAGCAATGAGAGCCAATGTGTAACAAACAGTGGGTAAATTCCTTTGCCGTGGTGAGGAGACCACAATTTAGAGATTAATAACCTTACCACTTAAAGGAGTGGGGGAGTCCCTTATGTTTCTTAATAAATTAAAAGATTTTAGGGTTTCATGAGCAAGTATTTGTACAGGGAGCCCTTTTGATGGATACATCCACACAGAAAATTGTGTGTCACTAATAAACATCTCTTAGTCAAATAGTTATATTAGACAAAGTCATACTGAAAATGAGAATCTTATTTTTGCTGAAAAGAGACACTGAAGAGAAGGAAGGATGTTGCATTTTATTTACACTTTAAAGAATCTTTACTTTTCCTTTTTAGTATTAAAGACAATATTTTTAAATGAGATAGAAAACATTCACAGGAAGAGAGATGGGGAAAATAGGATTTGATGGAATGTTAGACATTCCAAATCTGGTGCTACTTTTTCAAATCAGAATTTGATTTTTCAGCACTTCCTACTCAAAACTTTTCACTGGCTCTTTTGTCTATATTAGCAATTGGGCAATCTTGTGGATACAAAGTTGGAGCATAGCTGCTATCCTGAAATGAGGCCACAGCTCATAAAAGGCCATGTCACAAAATAAAATGTGATATCTAATATAAAAGAGATACAAATTAGACATGTTGAGAATTGAGAGCAGAGAGAAGTAACTTTCAGCTGAAAGTATCAATACAGTGGAGCTTCAGGCTGGGGATAAACAATACTTAGGCTTGGGCATCTAACAACAGGGCAGAGGGTTTTCAGGCAGGTGGCTGATAAGAAGGAAGGCACCACGAATGGACTGGAGCAAAGAAAGATTCAAAGAATTTTGGAGGGCCACTAAAACCCAGGCTAGAGCAAGCTGGAGAGTTGGGCCTTCTTTTTACCCCTGGGTGAGGAGCAATCACCCATGAGTTCTGGGCAAGGGAGTGAAAAGACTGGAGCTTTTCCTTGGGGGTATTTTCTCTTTTTTTTTCCCCCCCTTGGGGATATTTTTCAATAGCCTTGAACAATTTGGTCAGTTATGAAGATTGGGTAGACACTGCTGTGTAAGTTCAGGAGAGGGAACGGGCTTAAAACCTAGCAGTAGTCAGGGAAATAGAGTCATGGAAGTAGATAGAATGGCACTGAGAGAACCTGAGAGTTGAAACCAGTAAGATCTGGAGACTGATTTGTTTGGACAAGAAGGGTGGATTTGAAACAGGGACTAAGTTTTCAAGTTCATGAAAGTAGAAGCTGAGGGGAAGAAATGACAAAGACAGCAAATATAGAAGGGATTAACTCTTCTAGTTGTCAAAGTAAAGATTTCAGAAAACAAAATGATAACTTCCATATAAGTGTACAAGATATGATCAAAGTATATTACGAATGTTTAAATTTTTAAAAATTCATTACAATAAAAGATACATTGCCATTAATTCCCCTCTAAGTACCCCTCCTTGTTTCAAACACATTTATCCCATCGTATGGTTTGTGTGTGGGTGTCCCCCCAAAGCCTCATGCAGGCATATGGTTTTTTTGAAGGTAGCTGAATCTCAGTGTGTGATTGACAGTGCAATGTTGGGATTAAGGATGCTGGGATTAAGCATGGCTGGTTGCTGGATCAGTCACTGATTGGATTGGCACTGCCCTAATCCTGATAGACTGTATATAAGGAACAGAAAGAGGCTTTTCTCTCTCGCTTTTTCTCTTGTTGCTTTTGCTGTCTTCCACTGCCATGAATGATTGCTTCTCTGCCATGCCAACCTGCCTTTCAGCCAGCCAACTGTGGGCTAAAGACTCCACAAATTCTTCCTTTAACTTTGGGTGTTGGGTATTTGGTCTCAGCAATGACAGAAAAGTAAGCAATGACAGGTAAGATACCCACCATTCTTGCCATTTCCTGAAGCAGTTCTAGAAGTCTTTTTAATGATATCTTTACCAGGTATGATTAAAGTCCTCCTGCCAATTGCCATCCAACAGAAAGGCAGGCTCATAAAAACATTATGGTGTATCCTCAACCACCTTCTTCCTCAGATCTAGCACTTTGTGGCTTTGGCTCTTTCTCAAAATCAAAACGGCCATGAAAGGTGAACATTCTGAAACGAGTTCAGGACATCAAGACAGCCACAACAGCACAAATAAAGACACAAGAGAAGACTTCCAGAACTGGTTCAGAAAGGGGCAAGAACTATGGGAGAAGTGTATTCATTGGGAGGTGGAATATTCTGAGGGTGATTAGGCAATGTGTCTCTACTGTAATACATTTAAAACATTTTTAGTTTTCACCCTTTTAATCACACCTTATATAGTGAGCAGTGTTCAAAACATTTTATCTAACTTAGTAAGAAAATGTGAAACCGATTTAGAGGCTATGAGAGACCACGGTTCATGGTGTGTGTGTGCTCGTGTATTCAGTGAAAGAAGAGAAAAGGCTGGAATAAGATTTCTAGGTTACATCTAAAACTGGCTAGCAGTATAGAGCATAATAAAACTCTTAGCTGAGAAATCATTTTCATCTCTATCAGACAAAAATCATTTACAACTTATTAATCTTCTATAATTAATATATTAATTATAGATTCTGGGCACATCTTGACAGTTGATCACATAAAATTACCATTCCCCAGACAATGCGATGCTGCCAGAAGATGTGGTAGACAATATTCTAGGTTTTGGGTTGGCAAGCTTTTTTCTGTAAAGGGCCAGATAGTTAAATATTTTAAGTTATGAGAAATACATGGTCTCAACCCAATTGCATAATAGTAAAAGGAAAGCAGCCATAGATAATACATAAACAAATTGGTATGCTTGTTTTCCAATAAAACTTCATAAACACAGGCAGTGGATGGGACTGATGCATAGTTCACTGACCAGTGCTCCAGTTCAGTAGTTCTGAAACTTGAATGAGCCTCAGAATCACCTGGAAGAAACCAGATGTTGTGGAACTCACCGAAATCCCAAGACCCTGAGAAGCTGAGGCAGGAGGATCACAAGTTCAAACTCAGCCTTCACAGTTTAGTGATTTAGCAAGACCCTATCTTAAAATCAAAAAACAAAAGGGTTGGGGATGTAGTGCAATGGCACAGCACTTGCCTGGCAAGAGCAAGGCCCTGAGTTCTATTCCCAGTACCAAAACATAAATAAATAAATAAAAAGTAGGTGAGTAAGTGATGATGTAGGTCAGTGTAAAGTCCCTGGGTTACAATCCTCAGACCACAATGACGACCACCACCCCTGGAAAAAAAAAATCACCTGGAAGGCTTGCTAAACTACAGGTTTCTGGATCCCACTCTCAGCTTCCGAACTTCATAGATTGTGAGTGAACTCTAAGAACCTTCATTTCTAACAAGCTTCTCACTGTTGCTGCTGGCCCTGGAACTGCACTTTGAGACCACTGCCCTGTATGACATTAAAAAGCCCCCCTGGCATTCTTTCACCTTACTCCAGGTTGGGCCTTTCATTTCATGAAAGGAAGATGAAGAACTCAGATGAGGGCACAATGAGGTTGTGGTGCCAGAGAACATCCAGTTTGCAGTAAATAGTCACAAATGTTGACCCCTGAGTGTTGGAGGAGATAAACCATTTGAGAAATATGCATAGAACTAAACAGGTAGAGATATAAAATTATTAAAAGGATGACTCTATAAAAAGAAGAGAATTTAGGCTGCAGCTTTGGCGTGAGTGGGAGAGAAAGTGAAGAGAAACCAGGGAGATAAAAGGCATGGTGATAAAAAGCAGGGGAGAAGACAGAAGCCAGTGTTATGGAAGAAAAAGTATGAAGTTTAGTCAGTATGCCAAACCCCATAGAGAGGACAAGGGAGCCAGAGAAGCAGAGAAATTTCGTTCAGAGATCTTAGAGTTCTCTCCCAACAAAACTAGACTGAAGGATATGTGGTATGTACAGTACAGTATGAGCACCAGCAGAGGGCAACAAAGGCAAGGGAATGCTGATTCCTTTTGTTCTAAGGCGTTGGGGAGTTAACTATTAAGTGATATGTGTTAGGATAAAAAGGCTGTGGGTCCCTTAGCCTTCTTTCTCCCACTGTCAGTTGAGTAGTTTTGTCCAGGGTGGTTTGAGTTGTTGAGTGACAGGTGAGGTAAAGAAAGGTGGATGCTTCTGAGACCCTGGGGAATGGAGAGGTTGGGGTCAGGTGTAGGATTTGGAGCAGAGTGCATGGGTCATTCCAAGCATCCATCAGTAAAAAGCCTGTCTCATACTAAATGCCACTTACAAGTTGAAAGACATCAGTCTTAGAGATTGTTCCTTATCACTGATTAACTTTTTAAAAAACATTGAAACACTAATAAAGGTTCCAGAAGTTTAAAACATACACAAAGCTACACAGTTAGAGAAGTATCGCTCAGCCTCTATCAGTCCGCTGCATTTCCACCCATCTCTCCTCTGCTGGTAACAAATCTCATTAGCTTCTGGTTATTTGTTATTGAAGTTCCTAGGTTTTTAAAGGGGACAGAGACAGATACCTCTGTGTGTATGTGTGCCCGTGTGTATGAGGATATATTCTACAACATTTTCTTTATTGTTACATCCTGGAAGTCACACATGTTCATTTATAAAAACCAAATTTGCTTTAAAAAAAATTATGTAGTACCTCATTGCATGTCCATACCAGTTCACTCTGCCAGTCTCCTGTGGACAGGTATTTAGGTTGTTCCCCATGTTTTTCAGTTTCAAATAATGCCAAAATATGTAACTCCATGAATATTACTTTCAGCTTCCCAGATAGGCATGTATCTTTAGGATAAGTTGCTAGGCATATGATTACTGAGTGGGTGTACAGTTTTGTTAAATATGGCAACATTCTCTCAGTAAAGTTTGTACTCTTTTACACTCCCTGGAGCAGTGAGGCCGCTATTTTTTGTCAACTCTCCCCCTCAGTGTGTTGTCATTTTTTTCATTCAGATAGGAAGAAATAGTATTTCAGTGTAGTATTAATTTGCATTCCTTCTCTGAAGAAAGTCAAATATATCTCAACCATTTTATGTTACTTATTTGTTCACATCTTCTGCTTGTTTGCCTGTACCTGTATTCTTAGGGGAAGTTTAGTTTTTTTCCCACCTACTTCTATTTTTAAGCATTCTTCATACATTAGGAATATTAAAGAGGAGCATGGTGGCACACGCCTATAATCCCAGCACTCAGGAGGCTGAGGCCTGGGCTATAAAGTGAGATTAAGGCCAGCTTGAGCTGCATAGTGAGACCCTGTCTCAAAAAAGACAAAAAAGACCCACAAAAGAATATTAGCTCTTTGTCACTGACCTGTCATGTATTTTCCTTTAACTTTGTTTATGGTGCTTCTTGCCATCATATTTTTTCAGTTTTTAAAAAGTTAGTAGTAGTTGAATTTACTCCCCTAATTGGTGCCAGGGATAAAGCCCAGAGCCTTGCACTTGCTAGGCAAGTACTTTTCTACTGAGCTGCATGGCCAATGTGTAGTTTAATTTAAATGTTTCTTCTCTTGTGCTTTCTGGGCAGGCGCTATGCCACTAAGCTAAATCCCCAACCCAAAATGTTTCTTCTCTTGCATACGGATTGGATTATATTTAGAAAGCCTCTTCTCAGTTGGGCACAAAAGAATTTATTCTTGTTTTCTGTACTTGTATGGTTTTATATTTTACATCTGACATTTATATGTATGAGTAGCTAGCAGTTGGTAAAATACCATTATCTATAAGACTTTTTCTTTTTCTAAAAACTAGAACATAGGGCAATAGACTTTTCAGAAGTACTCTTATTACACTAAAACATTTTGAGGAGAGAGCTAAATGTCTTTGTGGAAATAACTTCCTCCTGGAACCAATATTTAAGAAATTTATGTAAATTAAAATTCTCTCTAGTAGCTATACAACATTTATTAGCACAATGGCTTATAGTTAAGAAAGCACTGAGCCCTGTGTGATGCTGCATACCTGTGATCTTAGCACTGGGAGGCTAAAGCAGGATGATTATGAGTTCAAGCCTAGACTGGGCAACACAGAAACCCTGACTCAAAGCAAATGAAAACAAACAGAAGGCAGGAAGGAAGATAGGGAGGGAGGAAGGAAGAGAGAGAGAAAATAAGGGAGGGAGGAGGATGGGGAAGAAAGAAAGAGAAAGATGAGAAATGTGACAGAGAGACTGGAGGGAAGGAGGGAAGGAGGGAGGGAAAAGAAAGGGAAACAGAAAGAGAGAGAATGAACTCCCACATCCTCCACATGTGTGCAGGTTGTCTTCAGCACTACATGAATGGTAAAATTGGGCTACAAAACTGTGGAGGACCACTGATGGCTCCCCCTGAAAGAAGACAATTTGCCTCCACTTTGTTTCACCTTTGCCCCACTTGCACGTATTGATATACATAGAGCTGGCTAGGGAAATGCTCTACCCCCTTGATTAGCTTTAAGCAAATGGGTCCAGAGAGGTGCCAAGTGCCCAGGTATAGTCTTTGAAGCAAAGTGACAGGTGGAGGTGCAGTCCCATTTTTAGCTCCCTACTACTAAGAGTGAGCTAGGCTGAGACACTGCGCTGTTGGCTGGGATTGAGCTTTGAGAGAAAGAGGGAGTGAGGTCCCAGGGCAGTCCCTTGGCTACTCACAACTGCAGATATGTCTGTGTCTCTTTATTCTCAGTGTAGGTTGCCTTGAAAGCGGTAGATTGGAATCTACTCATGAGAATTCCAATAACTTTTCCCTGGGATTACAATTTACAAACTCCTCAGGACTTCAATGAGGTCTTGACAGGCTCCTATACAAAACAATATGATTTAACCCATGATAGACAGAAAAGAATTGTCACCAACTAATTCTAAAAAGATTTGCAGTCAAGCTGGGCATGGTGGCACATGCCTGTAATCCCAGCACTTGGGAGGCTGAGGCAGGAAGATCACTGCGAGTTCAAGGCCAGCCTGGGCTACAAAGTGAGCTCAAGGCCAGCCTGAACTGCATAGCAAGACCCTGTATCAAAAAAGACACAAAACAAAAAAGAAAAAAACCCAAAAATCTAAAAATATTGCAGTGATACAACAGGTCAAGGCATTACTATGACGCAAATATCTGTATTTCCCTTGTGAGTGTGTGCGTTTCTAATTTATTAGTCACATAACTGTGCTAGAGTCATATTTGATGGTGAATTACTGGAGGTTTGCCCTCTGATATAAAGAACAATTAGAGATGCCTCTTCTTACTGCTCTGTACTGGTGTACATGTGTAATAAAGCAAGACAATACTAGAAAGCAAGAAATAAAACTCATTATTTGCAGATGACATACTTATATGTAGAAAAATCCAAAATTACAGATAACTATTACATTGGAGCTCTCTTATGTTGCTGGTAGTGATGAGAATTCTCTGTTCACTCATTTATTTATTCATTCATTGAGATCTTGCTAAATTGCCCAGGCTGGCTTCAAACTGCTGTGTTTTAGTGATCCTTTCGATATAGGGGAAAGAAACTCCCAATCTGAAAGATATCTGGGATGAGTTTATCTTCTCTAAAATCAAAGAATGAATTTTAGGAATAACAGAGGTTAAGAGCAGAACATATTTATTGAAGGAAAGAAAGCTTCTGTCTGAGAGAGACAGAAGGGGACCTGACTGGGTTGCCAAGTAACCTGCCTTTTCCAGGGATTTTTATAGATCAAAACCATGAAGTAAGGAAAGTCTAAGGTGGGCGGGGGGAATGGGAATTTTCAAAGTGGGCATGAGGTGGAACAAAACTATGGTCATCCAACAAGATTACAAGCAGAAATGCTCAGGTAAAATTGATTAAATGGGGATCAGATGGGGAAGTGAGTCATGTAGCAAGTGGACATGAATATAGAACAGGGGCATTTCCTGCAGGCGGTTAGGTTAGTGACACTTTCTGGCTTCCTGATGTCTATCTCTAGGGAAGTATGTGGATGCATTTGTTTAATCTTTTGTCTTGAGGCCTGGTGCACAGCTGCAAGGTATCTTGTCTTCCACACTGGCTCCCTCAAGGACCCAGCCCTGTCTAACTGCCTATAATATTTCTATCTAATATTTCTATCTACTCAGTTACCTACAGCACTCTGGCCAGTTGTATATATATAATATATAGCATAAAATTCACCCCTTTTGAACTGTACAAGTCAGTTTTGTTTATTTGTTTGGTACCAGGAATCGAACTCAGGCCCTTGTACTTGTCAGGTAAGCACTTATGCCACTGAGCTATATCCACAGCCATACAAGTCAGTTTTAGGTATTTCAATATATTCATAAGATTATGCAACTACTATCACTATAAAATTCCAGAATATTTTCATCATCCCCCCAAGCCCTCTTAAGAGTTACTACTCATTGACCCCTCTCCCTGCAACCATTACTCAGTCTCAAGAGGTTTGCCTATTTTGCACTTGTCATATAAATGAATCATGCAATGTGCCTTTTTCGGGACTGGCTTCTTTCACTTCATGTTTTCAAGCTTCATTCTTCCTGTGGCATATATCAACGTTTCATTCCTTTTTAGACTGAATAATATTTATGGCTAAATAATATTGTAAGGTATGAACATGCCTCATTGAGTTTATCCATTTCCCTGTTGATGGATGTCTGAGTTTATGGGTATTATAAATAATGCTGCTAAAACATGTATATCCAAGTTTTTGAGAGGACCTATATTTTCATTTTTGGTATACATGGCATTACTGTGTCATTGACAGTACGAGTAATAATCAAAATGTTTTCCATACAGCAGCATTTTATATTTCCATTCAGTAGTGTATGAGGATTCAAATTTCTTCATATCTTTGCCATTTTTAATAAAACATTTAAGTCATCCTACTGATATGCAAATCCCCAATAACTTTATGATGTTTAAAATAGCTTAAAATAACTTTAAGCTGAAAGAGTCTTTGGAGAAATGTCTACTCACACACTCTGGGACACTGAGGTAGCAGGATCATAAGATCCAGCCAGCCTGGGCAATTCATGAACTTAGTGAGAACTTGTCTCAAAATTGAAAACTTTGGTCTGTGCTTTACTCACACTGCCATGGCTCCCAGGTGAAACTCGCAGAGAAAGTGAGGTATTTCCCATCTACTTCCTGGGGGCAGAGCGGGCGACCCAGGACCCCACCACCATTACAGACTGAGTCTCTGCCCTCCATGCACCCAGAGCACACAGGAGATATTCACTCAGAAGCCCCAGGGAATACTCTACCTGGGGGGCACATGTGGCCCTTCCCTGCACATGCCATGCGCCAAGTAAGCGAGTGCTCCAAGAGCTGCTGGAGTCGCACATCGAGTCTATGCTTTACTTGTGCCTGGACCGCCTAGGCGCTCCCAGGCACAAGCAGTCTGTGATTGCTGCCTGTTCCGCATGCATCTGGTTCCTGTATGTGTCCTGAATTGACTGGAGAAACAGAGTGAGGTGATTCTCAAACTGTCGACCCTGTAGTTCGTGTCTGGGATCTGCCTGTACCCTGAAATGCCTAGGGACATAGGTCCACTGGATCGGGATTGTCATGCCAGTGCAACCCGAGTCTGGGCCGTGCACATGCCCTGAACTGCAAGGAGATGTTGGATCAGATGGTTGGCCATCAGCTGACACCAATGCCCGAGTCTGAGACTGGGGATAAATAGATACAAATCAACAACTACCAGAAAACCCCAGACTAAGTACTGCTTCCCAGGGGTCACTGAGGGCAAACCTGACCAACAGAAAAACTAGGGACACTAGTGGCCTTTGCTGTGCAGACACTGAAGAGGGAAACTGAACTCTCTGCATCCGGTAGCAAACATGACAAAACGAAGGACTAAAACACAATCTCAGAACTCCACTCCACTCAGAACAAGTCCAAGAGACATCAACATAGCAGAACTTGGTAAACACATGCCTGAAATAGCTGAAATGATTGCAATGGAAATAAAGAAACAACTCGATAAGCCCATAGAAGAGATGAGATCAGAAATAATCTCTCAGGCAAAAAATGAAATGACAATACAAATGAAGGAACTGCTCAGAATGTCTGAAGAAGAAACATATAAGAAAATAGAAGAACAAAGGCAATGGACAGAAGCATTAAATGAAAAATATAGGAAGGAGTTAGAATGCACGAACCAGATTCTAAGAGACTTCCAGAAAAGTAAAGCCTCCATTGAAAGCTGCCAAAGCCGCTTGAATGAAGCTAAAGATAGAATCTCAGACTTTGAAGACAGCATGGCA